>NW_011365873.1:145757-147586 GCF_000735185.1 Notothenia coriiceps | reverse complement strand
CTTTAAGGAGACTGTGTTATAGGCTGGACACACACACACACACACACACACACACACACACACACACACACACACACACACACACACACACACACACACACACACACACACACACACACACACACACACACACACACGTTGAATGAAAAAGATTTACAACGAGCTGGTTCTGTGAAGTGTGCGTCACCCTATCGGTTGTTTTGGTGGCCTATGGTCACGCTGGGTCATAAATAACACCGGGATGCAAGGACAATGTTCCCGTTACCCTTGATGATGAAGACACTTCACTAAAATAGGACACCGGTGTAAAAACATCCCAGATATTTAAGCATGTCTTTGTACAATCGTTGTGTTTTTGCTGTTTTGCAGAAAGCACTGGTATGATAACACATTGTCACGGCAAAGAATAATGGCCGTCTCACTTCTCCCATCCTAATTACTGCTTAGTGCCACTCACCCAAATCTGTATTTGAGGCCTCATAATGTACGGCTGTTATTCAACCTGTACAATTTCCTAATCATAACTATGTATATTGTTGTCACAGGCAACAGGCTAGTGACGTATATACAATTCAAACAGAGAAACACAAGTCAAATAGAGTAAATGACGACGAGTCAAACCAAAAGATGCAAACAATAACGTTTTACATTATGCTTTTCAGCTTTCTTTCTGCAAATTTCAGCAACCATTTGCTGACGGGGGTTACACAAATAGCTCGAGCCTAAGTGTCCATATTTACAATCACTTTCCACCTTTCAGCCAATCAGAATTTAGAGATCTCACTGACCAATGTAATTCAAAAAATGTCCAGAACTGCAGGGATGTTTTAAAAACTAAAAAAGGTCCAGATTCACTGTTTATAACTTGATCTAATCTTTATGCTAAGCTAGGCTAATTGGCTCGGGCTGACTCACTAATTAGAGAAATGAACACAGACAGTGTAATGATTTGTTCACCCTCAGGAAAAAAAGCAATACGATGAGTTGGACTATTATCTTGCCTGCTTGGTTCAATTAAACCGTTGTTGTTGTTTGTTCCGTTGTAGAAGGTCTCGACTAAATAGGATGTATTGTAGGGATTGTGGTTGATTAAGTCTGTGTGGAAGAGAAGCCAGCCAGCACTGAAGTCATTGAATAGGAAGAGAGATACTATCTGTCAGAACATTGATTTACTATAAACAGTGGGCTAAATTACAGTTCGATTTAGTTCTCTTTGCAAACTCTGTAGGGAAAAAGACGGAGGCTAGAAGAGTCTGAAATGCAAAGGCGGAAAATAACCGAAACATATATTTGTGGAATGTTAATTTCCAAGTCATGTCATTTCATGGGATTTCTCTTTTTTAGAGCATTATACCTTATGTATCAGGGGTCGGCAACCTTTTTGATATGAAGTGCCATGTTTATCGCAAAGTGCGTGCCTCTCCTCTCGTGAAGTGATACGTCGATGGGTATTCCTCCCGACATGGTTTACGGCCGGTCATAAAACAGGCACAACGCACGACAGAAATTCAACTTCGGGTACCGCTAGCGGAGTAGAGAGTAGATTTATTATACGATGTTTTTTCCCCCACGCCTGACCGGTAGCACCGACGAGACCTTCTTAGTGTATATGCCGCTAGCAGGAATAATACTAATATACGGGCAAGAATTGGTTTAATAGGATTTAAACAAACAATTTAGTGCCGTAGTACATCGCCCAACGCGACTGTCCAGGTGTGGTGACGAGGGGCGTCGCTCCGAGGGGGGGCGGGGGGACACCGTCAAGTGCTCGCCGGCTTGAGGAGTGGCGGGGGGGGGGGGGGTCAAACTATTAAGTGGCTGAGCTAGCA
>NW_011365873.1:104000-145712 GCF_000735185.1 Notothenia coriiceps | reverse complement strand
CACAAAAACAATAAAACAACACGACGACGAAGTAATAAGATAACTTAACAAAACATAACATAGATATAATTAACAATATATTATACATATAGAAAAAAAAAAAAAAAAAAATAAACACAATTACCACATTGAGTGCCTAGAGCGAAATAGTTACAGCATATATTTAGTGATTTTAATGTTGACAGATCATTGATGCAATAACATTTGGACCCAATTTGCCTGACTTGACACATGGAATAAAACATCGGCGTAGGAAGCATCCTCAATGTGGGTGAGACAATTTAACAGGGGGTGTGGGCAGGTGGTGGACCTAACCTCCTCTAGGGGGGTCCGAGTGCATGCTCCCCCGGGAAGATTTTTTTTAAATGTTGAAGTTAAATGCATCAATCTGGTGCACTTTGAGAGCAAAATTAGGGACTAAATCTATGGATACATCTCTCAACACCCATATGAANGCTAACTAGCCTAAACTCAGTAACAGAATGTGGGCAAGACGTTCTTCTCCACAGCCGCGCGACCTCTGAGTCAGACGTCACTTCCCCCTTTTCTATCCTACGGGTACAGCCACTCCCCCTGAACCCCGTTTCCCTGCCAACCCCCCCACCCTATGCAAGCCCCTCCCTCTGAACCCAGGGCTCGCTACAATACTGTATACTGTATACACAAACTATACAAAAACGCCTTTACGCTTTGGAGCTTGTTTATCCATCTGTAAGCAACTGCCAGCTAGGTCTCTCAGTCACTCACTCCTGATCGTTCACTGTGCAGTGACAGCTGCTACGGGCCTGATGTGTGGAAGTGAAACTATCTGATAGATAGAACATAGGTAGCCTATCAAAATGGCTCAGCCCAGCCCAGTGGGGTGTGGGCCACACCCCTCCAGGGAGTGACCGGAACACTTACAAATGTGGGCCGGTAGGATTTAGGTAAGCAACTAAAAAAAAAAAGGGAGAGGCCGGAACACTGACAAATGTGGGCCGGTAGGATTTAGGCAAAAAAATAATAATTGGCCCTCTTGCCCACGCACAGCACCGGCCCACCGGGAAAACTCCCGGTATTCCCAATGGCCAGTCCGCCCCTGTCCAGCGTCATACCCAACCGGGCGTGTTTCAGAAGCGGAGCGTCTTGCGTGCGGGCTCGCTGTTTTTGTTGATTTGGGCATATTTCCTGGACAGGCTACTTTGTACAGTCAAAGTTAATAGTAATTGTAATATTCCAGTTATAAACGACATGAATCAAAGATGTGTTGCTGTATTTTAGTGGTAAAAAAATACATTCATCATCATAATTATTCTATATATAATTTACACAGTGCCTGTAAAGCAGAGGAGTATGCTGGCATTTATTCTCCTACTTGAAAGACTACGGAGGGATAGGGTCTGCAAAATGTGTTTACTTTGGGGATTGACTGGATGCTCTGACCGTTCCACTTCCTGCCCGGCGCTATGCAACGCCTCGCGTCGCGTCGAAAATAGACCAGCCGCCTATTTTTAGCGGAGCCCAGCGTTTGGAGTGCTTGAAAAACAACTGAACAAACAACCAAAATGATTAACCGTCATCTACATCCTTATCTCATTTCCCTCTGCAAACAAATATTCCTATTGTAACAAAAAAAGAAAGAAATTCAAGCAGAAGGAGTCACTGTGAGCTGTGTCGACTGCGAAGGAAGGACATTTTCTGAAGACTTCCAAAGAACTGAACTTTAGTCTCATTTTTGCAGGTTGACCATTAACACCAACCTTATCAAAGTCATTTGTCTCAGGACTTGTTGAACATCTCCAAAATGCTCTTTTGTCTGGGCTTGAGTGACACTGTTTTTTGAAAGGTTAATTGCTTCTCGTAGTAATAAAAGGCCAGATACGAGCCTGTGATTGACATAAATAGAGGTGCTCTCCCTCCACAGCGAGGCTTTCCACTATGTCTATCCTCGCTGCCAGGTCAGTTTCTGACAATTGTGATTTATTATTAATGACATTCGGTGCACTTCCTGTGACATTCCTTTTATTGGGTCTTGTGCCTTTTTGTGGCCCATCTAAGAGAGATACATGTCCACCCATGGCCAGCTTTATGGCCTAAGAAGAAATAAATTGTTCAATGTCAAAGCTACAGCCAACCCCAACGTATTTAATGAAAAAGTTCAATTGATAATTCTGCAATTGTGTATGAGAATTGAGTTTGGTTAAACAACGTTACAAAAAACAGTGCAATACATTATTTGCCGGGGAATATTTTCTGTCTGCTTAGTATTGGACATTACACGCGGAACGAAGTTGACAACGCCATTTGCTAAGGCCGATGTTGAGAGTAAGAAAAGGATAGTTTGGGCACGTTAAAAGTTTAAAAAACAGGAACAAAAAGGAAGAGCGAGGATGGCTCTGGAAGACTTCACCAGCGGCTGAGGCCAAATGGTGAAGCCTGATTGTGTTCGCTCTTCAGTCTGCAAATTCTCCCAAAGCAGCTCGAGGTACGGATATTTTGAAAGTTTAGGAGAAGCGTTTGCATTTTATTGTGCTGCAGAGGTGTGTATTGGATGTGTGCTGGGGAAGCTGAACCTCCAATGGCTCAGCAGGTTTTTTTGTAGACACCCTTGGAAGTGTGTGCCAGGCCTGAAGGTCAGCCTGCCTCCTCATCAGCCCTTTTGTGCGGGTCGCACAGCGCACAAAAGCAGCTGGAGGCTGGAGGCCTGGGGTGTGGGGCGGCCCGTCATTGACCACCACTCCCTGCCTAATTACCTCAATGCCCTGGCCCTGTGTTCATCCAGCCCTCTCCGGTAAGTAAGGCTGCTGAGATGGCTGGGAGCCTAGCCTCATTAGATCCTACAGAGTCCCTCTGTCTGAAGCAACATGCACACACTACTAGACACCATCATACAGTAATAGGTGCGGAGCAAGGCAGAGACAGACAATAAAACACACAAGGACGTACATCATAGAAGTACACATCCATGCTTTCACCCAGTATATATTTCGTCTTTAGAAACCCTACTTATGGTGGGTGCACAATATGGAAATTAACACTCTTTTACAGAGGTGTCATGGTAGTGATTCATCCACTCTGCTTCTAGGTGGTTAGTCCTCTAATGGGTCCACTAAGCACACACATATACACACCACCATTATGCCCCATCCAGTAGCTAGCTTTGATTCCCACCCGTGTCAGCAGAGTTTCCCTGGCAGCGCCTTCCCTGCCGCGGCTGAGATGGAAAGAGCTACTTTACTTAGGGGTTATATTTGTTTGCCTGTTTGTTTGTCTCTGTTCGCTTTCATCTTTATCTTTTATGACTGCCCCCTTCTCCTTTCCACACTCCCCAGAGAGACAAGCGTGAGGTATGGGGAGGGAGGGTTAGTAGGAAACAGACAGAGGGGGGGCTCTTTTGAAGGAGAACGAGGAGAATTGAAAACGGCCTGTGTTGTGAAGGAGGCGAGATGAAGAAAGCCAATCTTCCTGTGAGGGTAGAGGAGGGGGAGAACGAGAGGGAAATTCGGTTCGAGCCTCTTCGACTATGAAGGGGGGAAATTAAGAGTAACGGCGTAAAGTACTGCGTGAGGTACAACTTTGATGGAATAATCCTTACCCAGGGAACCGTCCCCCCCAACGCTCAGACTGAGAGGCTGCTGGTGAAGGCAAAGGCCACAGGGAGGTGCTGTGAGAGAGGGGGCTTTGACAGTAAAGCTCCTCTCACCAGCAGCACTGCTCATCAAGCAGTGTGCCGCTCCAGCTGTTTTCTCACAGAGACAGAACAGTAACGATACAAGTAGGTCCCATAAAAACTTTTTGCTCACGTAACAAGAATGGATCGTGGTGGAAGTTTCAAACAGGCTTTGTTTTATCACCTTTTTTGATATGCCTACCTAAGGCTGCTGGGATCTAACTATCCTCGTGTAGATTTGTAATTAAGATCCCCTTTCTCTCATCAAGCTTCTTTGTTTTTCCATTCACAGCTTTTTCCAGGGTTTCTTGTTTGCCAATCCTCCAGACTGCGATTCTCGTATTTGCTTTGCACTAATGGAATCAAACGAAGTCAAGTGAGGTGGAAAGAGCAGGGTAGGACAACTTTGCACACGTCTGTTGATGTACAAACTAAGAACTGTCTAAGGCTTACATTTGCACCTTCATATTTTCCACTGATGAGTGTCATCTATTTATATGCTGGTTAATTTATTTAGCTGCTATACTCTGGGGTGTTACGATAAAGAACGAGGTGATTTGTTTTCCCGTTCTCTTCTTCATCGGTGCGCCGCAGAATGCTGTCCCCGATGGTTTGGGCCATACAGCCCCTGTGAAATGGGAGTTCGGTATTATTAATCAAGATGTTGACAAAGTAAAGCATCCCACATACTGCCAGGTCCCACCGGTCGCATCACAACCTATCCCAAAATCCTCTCTGTTTCTAGAGTCTTCTATTCTTGAAAAATGCACAGTGCTTTCTATCTATATGACACATGACAGCTCAAACTGCCGACAGAGAAAAATCACTGTCTTGAACTAAAATCCCAAATAGTGTCCTTGACTTTGACCCAACACACTTTAGTGAAATTAGTTGAAAACTGCCCCTTAAATGTGCTTATCTGGCTCCCTGCAGCTCTGAGATCAGCCCCTCAACATATTGTCTAAGTGGAGGAATGTGATGCTTCATATCTCTGCTGTGTAGTTAAAGAAAACAACAAAAGTGAATCCAACTATTGTTACTCATCAATTCTGTAAAAACCTTTGCCCTCTACTTCCCACTGCTTTCTTTCTCTCTGTAGCTCACTAGATCCACCCGTTTCTGTATTATACGTTCCCGCTATGTCTTTTTTGACTGTGACCCTTCTTCAGTGTTTCCTGCGAGGCATTTTTATTTTCTCAAACACCTTTTTTCATTCAAGCCCTTTTGAGTGGGCCGTTCCCCCACCGACATTTACAAATGAAATGAATGAAAACCACTGGTATGTGACTCCTTTACAGGGAGACGCTTCATTATACCTTGGTTTACTCAAACAGAGGCCTCCTTGTGATTGGCTATAAACAGGGATACCAGAGAGAGAATGGTTACTCTAGATAGCGGGGAACGCAAGCAAGTGGAATAATGGCGGGCTTAGAGAGAGAGAGCCTTGCCCAATGTTTTTGAGCCGTTTGAAAATTGATTTATTCTTACCGATCCAACAAACCCCATGTATTCTCAACCAATGGATGAAGGATGAAAGGTATCATTTGTCAGAAACCCAGTGGTCCACTCATGGGAACAGAAATTGTTTGTGAACACGGATAAAAATCCTGTATGTACACGCCACAGTTATGTGTCATCCAAGTTGGCTCTTCGCGCTTCAAATATCCAGCCACTACTCTGAGAAAATGGGGTAAACTTTTAGGGGCAAGGAACAAGGTTTTTTTTCTTTTTCGTCCCCCTCCATATTCTTTAAATTGGATTTCAGGCTTTCCTCCTGATAGACTACTATATTAACCTGTGATACGTGTTGACAGCATAGCATAATGGAGTGCCTTTACAAAGAATGTGTTCAACCATTTCAATTTTACGAAAACAAAGGAGATCTCTCTTTTCTTTCATCCTGTATCCCAGAATGGTTGCTATGTTTTCCTTTCCCCTGAGGAGGAGTTAACAACCTTGAAGCTTTGTAAACATCAACGGTACGTGGAATAAAAAGTAGATTATCAAAGGGATATTTCCTATGAAAGCAAACATCTGCTATGATAAGTTATCGTCATCTTTAATCTCTTGATCAATTCAGAGAGCAGTTTTCTTCTTTTTGACTACATCAATGTTTTCTTTTTCTGTGTGCTCTTATCTTGATAAACATAGATGTTTATCACATTCAAGCAATTATTGTGATGTTCGTGATGTCTAGCTTAAATGACATAACAAAGGCGGGCAGCGGTAACAATCTTGTATTGTTAATATTAGTGTAGAGCCAAATTAGTGGGAAATAAAACAAGATGCCTTTGTGTTGGTGGAGTACAAGCAGATGCCAATCAAGACATGTGGAAGACAGCTCTGAGTCCTGGGAGGGATGTAATGGAGTTCAATGTGAAGGCAAGGACGCTCTCCTCAGAAGAAAACAAAACCGTAACACAGAACAGTATGTTGAAATCAAGAACAATCAATTCAAACAACAACCCCCCCCCTGGAGGCCTCCAGCCCTTCAAGAATCGTGCGCTGAAAGCTGGCCCTCGTGCCTCCCATTGACTCCCCTTCCTCCCAGACTCTCTCCCCGCTCACATCCAGCCTCACTTCCTCCCATCATAAATCTGGATAAATCCACAAACCACTGTCTGGCATGCTCCATCTGTCTCCCTCACTCATGTACTGCTAAAGAAAAACCTCTGCATCCCCAGCTGCCAGCAGGCTGTCCTCCAGGCTCACTTAAATAAAAAGTACCCTGACTTTATAGGATGAAGACCCACCTCTACATTAAATCTCTACTCAGTAAAATAAACTTTCAAATGGAATTACAGAAACCCTCATTTATATCAACTCAACCCTGATGCAATATGATTGAGATTGGCAGACATGCAGACTGCATCAACTCAAAAACAATATAAACATCATCATCATTTATTTAAGATCACTGCTTTAACGCCCAGACCTTTTCGCAAAATTGGTCCTTCAATGTAGAAACAAAAGCAAACTCAAAATAAAAGCCGCAAGCAATTGTAATAAAAGTGGCAATTACAACACTGATAATTTACTTCGTAATTATTTTGTAAATTGCCTGATGTTTATTTGGATATAACATAAGTGCGTTTAAAAAAAGAACAGAGTAAATTGTTTGTATAGGCAAAATGTCAAGTTTTTATATTTTTGAGTGACTCTGTGGCAGTGAAATCAAGCCTTGAATTTAATGGACAGTGTCGGGGCGAGCAGCAGGCGGTTGCAGTCGGGTGGAGTCACAGTACAACAGGCCTTTGATATCCTCCAACAGGGCGCACAGGAGGAGGGCCCCGCATTTATGGTGGCTACTAAAAACACACATGCACGCTGAAACACACACACATCAAACCTTCTCCGGACAGACCACGGCCCAGCACTACAGACTGGGCTCATTACATCCCAACCACCCCCTCCCCCTCTCCACCACCAGGGTCCTGACCACACAGTGGGTCGACGCCCAGCCACGGGGGGGCCATGTGTTAGCATTCAGCAGAGTGAGAAACAACAACACCAGTGGGCCCATATCATCATCCACCTCACAGCTCCCGGGGCCTGACATCTCCTCGTGGTGCTATTGTTTCGCCTGAGCGCTGCTCTCTTGCCCTTTCTCTTCACTACAGTGCCCACGAAAAAAGCGCTGCACAGTTGGGGGGTGGGGGCTTGTTGAGACAGCAGGGGACCCCGTCCGCACTCAGGCACTCAGTGGTAAACATCAGATATGATTGGTCATGGGAAGCAAAGGGGAGTTTGACAGGAGAATAATATGACCATTTCTGATCCCCAGGGTATTTTATCATCTGTGTATAACACCAGATTTATCAAAAGAGAATGTGTTTACCTGTTGATGACAATGACGGCACAGGAGGATCCATAGACATGAAAAAAAGAGAAGCAACCCATTAGTTTGTTAGCTTGGCGCACCGTATCTTTGATGAGACAATATGTGCCATGCATGCATATAATTATACACAATGAGGAATCCCCTTTAATTGAATATTTCTAAAGGGATTAAAGGAGAAAAGACTTTAGCCGGCGTATATAAGCTTTGTTCTTTGATTCTGTTGTTGCTGCTGCTGCTGCACAAGAGGGGTGTTCCCTTGCATACAGACATGTCACTTTTGGCTAAATTGGATCTGGAGAGGACAGCAGGTCATGGGTTTATGGACTCCAGTTACATTGACTGATTAGATGCCTTCATATGGTTTATGTAAAATTACTCCTAATACAGTTACCGTACTTGTGTGTTGACCTTGGTTTAACCTGCTCAAGGACACTGTCAATATCACACCGAGGCAACACTGGAGCAAGCCACCCAATTTGCTGCATGCGACTGCTGACACATATTGATATATGCATGCACTTCCCACGAACACACTGTTGGTCATACACAGAGTATAAATCAGATGGGCACTTTTCTCAGGCAAGGGAGTGAAACATCTCTGCGAAATAAAATGAAATGCAATCAAATGAAAAAAATAAACTGTGCCCACATTCCCAAAACTGGCATTTACTGTAATTAAGGAGTATTTATGTCTCTATCTGCTGGATGGATAATGCTTCACTAAGTGTTCTCATAGAGACAGGAAGACCTGAGGCCAATGGTCTGTGGAAGGTTGTGGTCTCTGGCTAATGCCGCTCATTCAGGTCTGGTCTAATTATAATAATCACCAGGGAAGCCACTGATGAGCAAGCTGTCCTCAATGACTTTCCTCGAAGATGTCGGGAAAAAAAATCATTCTTAATGTATGTTGGGGGCACCTTCTGATTTATTCATCTCCTGCTCCCACCTGGTCTTATCCATACAGCAGACCCTGTGTAGTTGCTTGGGATCTACTTTTGAATTCACATTAAAGCCGCTGAGGTTTGTAAATTCTGTGTGAAATGGGCCTGCATACGCAAAACCACCTGTCATCAACACAAACAGCCGGCTATCGAAGAAAACAAACTTAAAACTGCGTCTCACCATTAATGCTGGCTACTGATGCAAAACCACTTGTCTCACCATGATCATGTTTGCTCTGCGCTGTAATATTGCTTTCGTGGGTTCCTCCTTTCCCTATTTGTATAAGATGGAAACAATTTATTTCTTCTTTACAAATAATACAAAGAGATGATGATGAAAATAGCAAGGGCATTTAGTTTGCTGTCTCTTAGAAGACAGGAGATCCATTGAATGAATAAATGAATAAATTAAAATTCATCTAATCATACTTCAGGAATCTCCCCCGCACATACACCCTCACCGCATGACTGCTAAGGAACCTCCGTCAGTTGTTCCACGTGCAAACACACATATATAATCGCAAGTACACAGACAGTAAGGTTCACCATGGCAACGGCACGTATCATCTTTTTGCAATATGTCTATGTGCATTCAGGATTCATGGATCATCAATGAAAACAATTATTTTTATCTCATTTAGCACCGTGTGAATGAATGTTTGCACACCAATACGAGGGAGGTACAAATATAGACCCTCCGAATCGAGATTGAGAAGTGTTTTTTTTTTTTGCTTCTGGTACAAACGCTGTAATATATATGTAACCGATCGATAACTGCAAAGAGCTTTTCCAACATGGTTTCATGTTTGCTGTATTGTAATTTTGAAAATAAAATGCAATCCTCTGAGCTTTGAATATAAAACCAACTTAACTGTTTCTCAGACCCTTGATGCCTTAAACCTTAGCATAACACTTTAACTTACGCATACAAAAAAAGTTAACCAACTGGCAAGGAGGGTACAAGTGTAGTTTTAGTTTTAGATTTTAAGTTGAGAATGAATAACGTCTATCATAAAACGTATTAATAATGTGTCATAAATAAACAGTATAATTTATTTTGTGTGGGGCCAGGCAACTCATTACCACTGTAACTCTAAGTTCTGGGCGCTAAATTTATTCACAATATTTAAAAAATAACATTTATCCGAAGAAGGCCAAGCTTTACATTTGTATACTTATTCCTTCTCGACAGCGCTACAGGGCCAAGCTGTTTCAAAATGAGACTGGAGACCACAACATGCTCTAATTGATATGACCTTTAATTGCTCATTCAGTGCAGAGGAAAGAAGAGGAAGACATCAAGTCAGTCCGTTGTGGCTCGGGCTAAAGAGGCGCAGTGTAGATTGGCCTGCACTACCAGGCCCCGTGGACATAATTAAACCTGAATAACAAACACTTACACAAGTGCTCTGCTCTCCTGAACAGGATTCTGAAAACATCCAGGACACCAGCTCACTGCTCTTTTAGTTGGTCCCTCAATCAGAGTGGATTTGTTCCTGTGTTGAGAATATAATTGGAGCCTGGACAATTACGGCCAACATAAATGAGGTCCTGTTATCCATGGCCGAAATGTGGTTAGTTGTAACTAAGCACTGGGCCTGCAGTTCATCTGAACTATTTAGAAATAGTTTGCTCAATCCTTAAAACCAAAGCTGTAAAACAGTATTTCAGTATTCCTGAAAATGACTTAAACGATTGTGTTTATTGCAATATTTTATGTATTTAACTTTTATGTAAAGACTTTCGTATTTAGCTTTTTTGCAGCCCGAGACTAAAGATTCAATTTGCTGGAGCTATTGCGTTGTTTCCTATATTTTGTTCAATGTCTTTCTGCTGTAGTAACAGGTATCATAAATAATAAAAAGACTATCTCTTGCAACATTTTCCCTGATCCAGACGGAATGGAAGAAAAAGTCAAGGTACCACAGGAACCCGCTCTGAGTGTAGCCACATCCCTAATTCTCTGCAGGCACAACAGATGTACAAACTCTAAATAGAACATCTGCATTATGCTCCTACGCATTTACAATAAGCCTATCTGCATTTTGCTCAACAGTGGTCTACAGGGAGCGGGAAACTGTCCACATTCACATTGTAATGAGAGCGTAAGCCCAACAACTGGACCTGTGCATGGAACTAGACAGCATTAATTAATTTACACTCGAGTCCACTGGCCTTGCCTTTGAGTGAGTATTCAGCTTCGGGTTAGCCGCGGGTTCAAGTCGTCCGCCGGGGCTGTGGCAGCAGTGTGTTCGACTGCTATGTATTCAGACTGCAAACTGCTGGTCACCAGATGAACCCCCCTGGTGAGGCTCACTGCTGGCCTTATGCAGACCTCCATCATCTCCACCTGCAGTCAGCCTACACCCCAGAGAGCTCTCACTGGAACGGCACTGAATGCAGGTGCTGGGCGTCTAGACGAGGGGCTCATTAGCTTTCCTGCGGCTCACCAGCTAGTGATTGCAGAGGCCTAAGCTGCCTTGCCTGGAGGGAGGGGACAGGTCCTGATTGAGAGCGTGCTTTATTACAGGGGCTTAGGTGGGGGCTTCGGGATTAACACATAAGTCTTCCACCTTCATGGGTGTGACTTGTAGTGCTCCGTGCAGCCGGAGGGTGAGTGCAGCACGCAGAGTGAAACAGCTTTTCTCACTTTGCATTGATAGACTGACCAGAAGCTTAACACACACGTCCTGGAGGTCTGGATGGATTTGTGTTACTTACAGCAGTACACCTAACTCTCTAAAGGGCACTGACATGTTTTTTTAAATGTAAATTCAAGTTAATACGTTTTAATAACTTTGGCTTGACCGTGTGAGCCTATGTGGTTTTGTGTCTGACCCTTCCAGACGTCACGTGTAAGACCTAACGGTGGCCTGTAATTGTTTCAGTTTTGTTTTCACCGCAGGGGAGAGCCGGTCAAAAGAGTGGCAGCATGTGCCCTTTCCTCTCACGGGTCCTATAAAGTGGGCAGACCTTCAATCAAGCCCTTCAAACTGATGCCTGAGTATGAGCTACAGGTGAGTGACATTGCTCCGGCTGTATGTTATGCCTTATTAAATAATCTTAGCAAAGTGCTGAATTCAGCCAAGGAAAATTCCAGTAATTTCTACATCATAAGTTTTGGGGCATTTGAAAAATCTAGTTTCATGCGTTTCAAAATAGAGGCTTTATTTAGAAAAAAAAAGATTTGAATTGCAAAATCTGAGTCATTTGCATGCCTCCAAATTCAGTGCATATAGATGTACTTCTAATCTTACTTTCAGATTGCTTTCAAGCCTAATGTTTATAGTCAACAGCAGCTCACACCTCTCTATATATTACCACAGACACTTTCCTCAGATGATTAAGCGAAACAAAAGAAAGTCAAAACAATAGTGGAACAAACAACTTTTCAATGCTGTGCTTTTTGCATAATTAAGATGCCTGAGGGCCAACCCATTCACTGAAATCTGTTTTCTGTAGGGGGAGGGAAGCCTAAAATAGCAGCGTCTGATTGTCACAGAATTGGCGGAGACTTCAGTGTGCAGCTGTGCTCTGAGCCTGTCTGTCTGTCATTTAACTGATTGCTGCATCGCTGCCAACCTATCAGGTGCATCATCGCTGAGAAGTGAGCCGCAAAGCACAATGTATCCCCAACTCCTTCCAGAAACATAGGGTCAGAACTGTGTATGTATAGAGCCCAGTGTGCTGCTGCATTAAACAGTTCCTCAAAATGTATTCCATTTTTGTATTACCATAACGCCACAGTGGCAGAGTTCAAAGCTCGGATTGAACAGCTGCAGATATGAACAGAGACAACCCCTACCCCACCCTTCCGATATATGAAGAGAAGAAGAAGAGGGAAGAAAGGAGAAGAGACAGTGATTTTCAGGGCAGTCCTATTTAATTACTGGGGTACAAGTGTGATAAAACACCCATCCACCTCTGAGGGCTATTACTTCCTGCCAATACCTTCATAGAAGCTTTCAGAGCTCATAATAATATGCACGAGCATAACTCTTGGATACAACAGTCTGATTCAAAGTGCTTCGAATTTATATACAAAGGTTATTGAAGGTTAATGCCCAAAAATGGTGCCAGATTAGACGTTACCGAGGCTTGAGCACACAGTTCGGTTTCCATTCACAAGCTTTGTCATCAGTTTGAGAATTCAACATGCATAATGAATGAAACAAAAAAAACAATTAGCACAGACAATATTTTTCCATAATTTGATCACCTTTTGTATCGTGGCAATTTCTCGGCATTGAAAAACTGCAATCATTATCGCTGAGGGATTAATTAACCCATTGCATTTTTAGGTCATAATGCCTAATGCAAAATACAGTTTATAGAACAAAAGTTTAGAAAAATACTTAAGATTTAGTAATAAATAGTCATATATCTAGTTGCCTAGAGAAAAGACTCAATTGAGGAAGATGATGTTAATATTTTTGAATGGACCTTTGGTCTTTGACACGTCATTATTAAGACTTTTATATGCATAACATGCCTTGTTTTACACGACATGTTATTAAATGTGATTAGGAAAAGCTGATTTCTTAGTGGCAGCTAATAGTGATCCAAATAAAGAATAAATAGCGTGTGCACATTACGTCAGCTTTGTGTAATTTTTTAACAGTGTGTCATGGCAGTATCTCCAAATATTAATTAGCCTCGTCTGTGTATCTGATTACTGACATGCCTGAAGTGAGGGTGATACAAATGCAGTGTGGTTTATCTGCTCCCTTCCCTTTTGAAAAGGAGGTACAGATAAAACTGGTATCATGAGGTTCATGCATGGTGAATCATGTCCACAGTTTTTCTTCTCTCTTCCGAAGTCAATAGGCCTGTAACGTGAGCACAGCACCCGGCTGTCCCTTGGCAGGCTGACTGAGCCCGCTAATGAAAACAGAGGAAGGGAAGGGAGGGAAAAAGGAAACAGAGAGTTCTGTGTGTCTGAACAAACACAGAAGAAATACCTTCAAGGTCACCATCAGAGTGAGGGAGATATAGTGAGTGATTGAGAGATAGAAGACGAGACGGGTGAAGTAATGATGAGACAAGAGAATGGGAGAAAATAAAAACAGAAAACTTTCATTCTGCACTTTTCCCGCTGCTCAGTAAAGCATTGTGGCTAACGACATACAATTCAAATATAAATAATTCTTTGTTTTCACACTTCACTTATCTTTTTAAGTGTTGAGAATTACACGAGCTTTAGAACAATAAAACAATGCAACAAGAGAATACAAAAAATAGCCATGCGCTGTATCCTACTGGGCTAACACACAAATGGGCTTTGTTTCATTTTTATGACCATCTTAACATGACTTTATCAATAACAAATCAGACATTTTTGATAGCTCAGCACTCAATGTAATAGGCAACAGAGCAATCCTCGGAGCATGCTAAAAGTCTTGAAGTAAAATCACAGCCGTGTAACGGGAAGAGAAATGGAAAGAGGCTTGTCATAAGGACGTCAGAATCCGGACTGTTCCAGAAATGCCCCAAGTGTGGACATACGCTCAGGCGTGACGTTACAGCAAACCTATTATCTGCTATTCTGTCACTTTGGCTTTTCCACTAGAAACTTTTGGACCAGATTCAATTTCAGCACTTGAGATGTCTGCTCCTCTGACCATCACAAAGCCACTCTCTCTCTCTCACCCTTCCTGAGAGGGTGTGTCCCCTCAGGGAAGAAGATGCTGCTTTTTACAGCACTTCACCTAACCTTAAAAAAACACTTAGCACCATATCCACAGCTGATTTGTTACAAGCCACAGTTCTGCCACTAATCACATCTGTCCTGCAAACATATACACAATGTTCGCTGAGTATGCAACTGTCAAAAAAGATAGCTGTCCAAATGGAAACTTTTCAGGATGGATGCAGTTATTAAGCTGCATTCAAGATAACAATTCAGTCTTAAAGAGCTCATTATTAAAATTCTATCAGAGACATGGAAAAAGGGATTGAGGGGGGAAAAATGCCCGAGATCTAAGGACAGGTGGCCTTATATCACAGAGGGGTGCCAGTCCAAGTGACTGCTTTTGATCCTTCTGTTAACCTGCATGAGACTTGCTTGACAACACACCAAAAAACAGACCTATCAGCTACAGGGAGCTAACTTTCATGTGACGTCTGGCTGTCTGTTTCTACACATGTCCTTAAACCCTTCTCAACCCTCTTTAAAGAGGTGGAAAAGTCTGTTATGTAAAAAATATTGCAGTTTCTTGGACATGTCTCAAAAAGAAATGCTCTGCTCACAAACACAACAGAAGGAACATAGGATACACTTCTCGAACCTTAATCAATTTTAAACACTTCCCTTTGTAACTCTTTCATGCGTATCGTGTCATTTGATGCAAGGGTTAGTCAGAGCCGGGATGGCAATCTCAACTAAATCCATGACAGTTGAAAGACACGAGCCTTTCCGTCTCAGCGGCCCTTTGTTTCGCAGTGTTGTTGTTTCTCACCTCTTTTGTTTCGATAGCTCAACGTTTCACTCGATCAGGCTTTTGTCAAGAGGGACCTGTGTGTTCAGTATTAAACTCACAGAGGAGAATTAAGGAAAGGATGTTACACAGATCAAACCGGAGGACTCCCGGGTCTCTTACTCTCTTCAATCAATAGTCAGGATAACACCAGACGGCCTCAAGAAGCAAATACGGGCATAAACATACATTACAACTGTGTGACAGAACTGAGACACACAAAACTGCATAACTATGGTTGACTTGAAGTATATGTTTAGATAGTTTGTAACATATCACTTAATTATGCTAGGTTATGTACTTTATGAATGCGTGAACAGATCGATGGCTGCTATGCTTGCATGCCTAATAAACAGCCAAGCCTTATTTGAAATGGGCAAGCTTGCATCTGTATTGACGCCTTTAGTTTCTAAGGTATAGGTAGAGCAAGTCCCTAAAGAGTATGCACAGTCATACTCTGACTCAATAAAAGTCTGTTTCTGGGTTTCCAAGCTGGCGCGGCCAATTAGTGTGATATTTGGTGACAGAACAGTGTAGGAGCTGGGACAGTCCTGGTGTAATTATTGATGTAAGTTTACTTGCTTGCATGGCTACAGGTGGGGGGGGGGAGGGGACACAGTACAGGGCTGGTCTCTTTCAGCGCCTAATTAATAGTGATATCATCTGATAGTATAGCTTAAAGTTATTGAGGATTTCTGATCACCCCGCTGGTGTGCGGACTTAGGAGGGCTGCTCGTTGCACCGTAATTGCAAAGCTTTGGCTTGGTGTCACAATTAGAGTGGAAACCAGCCTTATTATATCCACCGTTATAATCTCTGCCAGACCCTATTTACCCCTGCTCTAGTTTGGTTCCTTTTCTTTTGAAACTGTTCCAATCTGTATGGAATTCCGACACTAATCCAAATGACTGCAGGTTTTTAATAGGGGCTCATGCATCGGCGTACAGTCTGGATTTTCGCAGGAAAGGTGCAATAATTACATTGACAAGACAATAAACACGGAGAGGGATATGTAGTAAAACAAGATTTGCGGTTAAACATCAATGTCAGGCATCATATTGCAGGGAGCGGTTTCATTTGACCAATAAACAGTGTGCAGGTTTATTGAAATATGCCGTATTTGAAAATGATCATATCGCGTTTTTACGGTGTTTTCTGGAATGGAGCTGTTGCCTTTTTTTTTTTTTTGCCTGTTGAGTTCTCTCTCTAGTTCACACATTCTGGTGGTCTGAATGACAACCCACTTCTCCATTTAATAATTTTTTGGGCCAGAGGAGGACACAGGTGGAACAGCAGAGCAAAGTCATTTGTAGAGCAGCTTGAAAGAAACTCCATAGTGTCTTATTAGACTGCGTGGGTCAGACCAAGAAACACTGTGGGAAAAGCAGACAAAGCATGCTGAAATAGCATCTGACTTCAGTTCACGATTCTGCGCCTCATCTCTGAAGAAAAGGCTAACCAGCATCTTTCCTTTTCGACCTCTCTCCGGGATTACTTCTAACCAGTCGCTCTCTGAAGGCTCCTCTGCAGCGCTCCAGCCAAAAAGACACATAATATTTATCAGAAGAACAGAGGAGCTGCACAGAAAGAAAAAAAGGGGCAGAGACAATTTAAGTGGTGCCTTTGATAAAGCAGTGTTTTTGAAGCACAGCCCGTTTAGCTTCAACAGGACAAGAGGAAATAAGGATGGGAAAGTGTGTCTCGCGATGGTGCTCCACATCAATACCCACCGCTGATACCTGGGTGCCTCCTGAACAGAGGAGAGACTTTAAAACCGCCCCTCCTCCCTTTAAACTTACGCTCTTTGATCTTCTCCCTCTTGAATATAAAGACGGTTACTGCCTGCACCACAGAGAGTTCAAGCACCCCACAACCTCCACCGCACCACCAACCTCAATATCCACACTATGTGCTTCTTCACTCCCAGAAAACTTTAGAAAGGTGGAAGAGGAACTTTTTCCCTCAGCACCAGATAGTCATCTTTACTTATGCTGCAAGACGGAAGGTGGCTGTGCTGTTGTGAGCTGGTAAATTAGTAGGTCAGCGCTTTGATAGCAGCATTTACCGGCCAGATGATCACTTTTCCTGCCGTTTATCTAACTCTATTCCTCCGTATTGATCTAAGTTTTTGTCTTGGTCTATCAAAGGTAGAGGCAACACAGTTTGTTTTTAACGTGATTTCTTCGACCTACGCCAATTAATAAGGCTGCAGGAGTATCAGTTGAGGGCTAAATAAGACTCTGGGTACCACTGAGATCCAGCAAAAGCCTTTCCTGACAGATTCAATCTCTTCCTCCCTCCTCCTGACTTTTTGTTTCTTTCATTTTGCTGCGCTTATTACAAAATAACTTGGTATTGCAGAATGGTTTGAGGCTTCTATCATTTAGATTTAGTTGGGTGCTTGGAAATATCTTTGTGTTATATCTACATTTAGAGCATTTGTCATGACTGACTCGCAGCGTGTTTGATGTCTACTGTTTTTATGCATATTGATGTTCCATTTTAGTTAAATCTCCATGGTGTTACTTTGTTGTTGTAAACAAAAGAAAACCACAAATGCTGATGTGATGCATAACTATCTGATAAGCTGGCTTATGTATCACTGCTCTGCAATGTGTTTGGAGCTGTTGAAACATTAAAGCTTACCGGGTGTTTTCTGGTATGACTTGAATCATTAAGACAATAAAAGTGTTTAGGTTTGTAGTTGCTTTAAAGAGGATGATATGGCACTTTCACAAATAAAATAAAAAATAGGGTATTTATATGTATATTCTAAGTACTGTTTGCTCATATTTTATTTTCTACTCACAGGGTTTGTAAGGTTGAATATTTTGTTGGAGAGTGGGAGTCATTTGAATAAAAAGTGAGAAAACAAAAACACCAAACTAACAAAAACTGTCCATGGAAACAGAAAGCGGTGCCATGTATGCTCAGTAGGGATATTCTCCTTCTCACCATTCTCACGTTTGCTCGAAAATGGTCAGTTGCATTGTTTCCTCTGTCACCCTATTATGGGTTCACTGAAAAGCTCAATTACGTGTTCATATGGTCTGTTTCAAGGCAAAAAGGTTTGTTATGTTGACACTCTATATGTTGATTGTTATAGCACTTTCCAGCTTTTACTTGTGCACAACAAATTGCTACCCTCGGACATTGAGATGGATTTTCCTTCTATCAGATTTGCAAGTAGTTTGATAAAGGCTTTTGGCTCGTCTTTCATGGATAGTTTGGTTCTATTAAATGTTCAGCGGCAGAAAAGAGAATTCTTGGCAGCGCTGTGTAGTCTAACCACCAACATAAAGTAGACACAGTGGAGTGGTTTCACCGGCCGCAGCCAACTGGAGGTGGGCGACAGTTAGGGCTCTCCCGTCCCGTGAGAACAGAAACTGTTAACACAGCAATGGCTCCAGCATTGCTGAGTGGCACTAACAGGGGGAGGGGCTGTGTAGAGAGAGGACTCACCTCTCTCTACCCTCCAGTTTCCCCCATCGAGCAAAAAAGCTTTCTCTTGTCTCTTGGTTGGGTGTAATGTGCGTCATGATCTCTGGAATTCAATTACTGTTCCCTTTTAGCCGCGCCTGTAATCTTCCTGTTCCAGTCATATGCTCTGGGTGCTAGCCAGTGTCACACACTTTTCCCAAAATCATTTATTTTATGACAAGCCAGCGAGAGCACAAACTGCATGAACAGATCTGGACCCATTCAGCCCACCATTTTGCCTAAACCTAATTACGTTACATTTGGGGGAATGTCACTATAAACTGTGGGGGTATAACAGTGTAGTCTCTAATGAGTGTTCAATTAAACAGAGAGCACCCACAAGGCAAACCGGGCCCAATAAAGCCAACTGAACGCTTTCCAATTGACACAGTCTAATCTTGAAGTATCAATAAAGTCTTGAGTCAACAATCCATGTTGGTACCAAACACTTCACAATGTAAAAAAAAACATCCTGCCCTATCGACGAAGAACACCTTCTCACCAGAAGATCTAAAATGAGTTTTGTCTAAATGCATACAACGTTACAGATATACATTTCATGACGTTCAAATGACAGTAGTATTGTTAATTAATTGTTCACCCCTAATAGTGATACCACTTCAAAGTTTGAACTGAAAATATAAATCAACCAGCACCAGAAAAAAGGAGAACAACATGTAGTCTGGTTTCCATCCAAAGGTGACAACATCTCCTTTAAAGTAACTCTAAAGCTTAAATGTAAATGTATTTGTTGTTTGATCCTTAAAACCCTTGAACCAAAGTTAAATAAACATATTGTGGTCAAACATGTGTGTGACTATTTCTTAGCCTGGCACAGAAACTGCCGGTAGAAGCCCACAATAACAACTCTGCTTTCTAAACCGTGTCCATGGTCTTTCTTGAACTTTCGGTAAAGAGAAATACTTTTCTAACAGTCATCGGGCGTCAGGTTAGAAAACACCCAAATGGGTCTTTTCGAAAGGAAGTGACAATAACGTTTTCTACAAAGAGTTCAGGTTGTAGGAACTCTCGCACGGTTAATTGTTGCTTCGCACAAAGTTAGAAGGATTGAGTGAGAAGAGGCGAGGGAGCGTCTGTGGGCATTGTCATCACCTCTGACAAACATGTGGTTGTGTTTAATTATCAAGTGTTTACTCTCCTGCCCCGCACGTCAATCTCATGGACCCCCAAAAATCTGACACACACTGTGGCCCCACGCTATTAACTAGAGTCAACAGAGCAATGATCTGTGCCTGGTGTTCCTGTCTGGTGATAGGTGAGGATCTGCACCCCCACCCCCCCCCACGCTCCACCTGCCTCTCCTGTCTGCCGGAGTTAATTTATCTGGGTGATAAGCAGGTGGACGAGGGGAGGAGAGGCCCTCAGACTGAGCTTCCCTGTCAGACCTGGCAGACTGAGTGACAATGCTAATCGCCCGCTCCCATTAACCTCACCACACGCTTCACCTTTATCTATCACGCAAAAGACTGTTTGTTTGCTTGTTGGATGATAATATTTACCTCGTGATTTGGCGGCCCCAGACTTGACGAATATATTTGTGCATTTTGAGGAGGCGGCTGTGATTCACGTAAAGAGGGGAGCTGCTGAAAGGAGACGCTGCTCTCTACAGCTCCAGTCTGCGATAAGGCATAATGTCCTTAGCCTAATCTCCAACTTTAAAATGAAAGAATATTCCTGTTTCCCTTTTCTTACTTTTAAATGAATAATGTCCTTGCTGCCCGTTATTCTACCGTGCTCTTGGCTCACCACTATACAATACAGTTCAGCCTCATAAAGCTCAATGCATCCGCATGTTGCGTTAGTGCATTCGGATAGTCAATCATTATCTCGGGGCCACGGTCCAGTTATGAAGAAGTTTGGTGTTTGTATACAGTCCTGTGGCGAGCTTAGTGCTCCAGTGCCAGGCATCAGACTCAGAGATATTGCTTTAATTGGAGAGTTACTGATCCTGCAAGGCATTTGGGTGCCAGACGTTAGCATCAATGCTTCTTGCTGTATTCTGCTGCGCAATCACAAAAATGATATTGGGGGCGACAGCAGGTGATCCATAAAAGCTGTGTTTTAAAGCCTTGTTAATTATTCCTTCAGAAGTCTAATGAACAATGGGGATAAAACCTTGTGAGGGGCAAACCTATTTGTGGGAGAGGAAGAGTGAACTCTCTTTCAGAAACAGAACTTCAGAGCCTTACCCCATCTTATCTGTCAACATGGGTCTATCATTATTAAGCTCACATACACACACACACACACACACACACACACACACACACACACACACACACACACACACACACACACACACAATGCTTTGATCATGCCCCTGATATTAGCTGGTACAATATTTAATCGCCATGTACACTTACAGGGATCTGGTGTTTGGATGGAAATATGAGCTGAACATGGTGTATCCATGCATAATGAAGCAGATGCCGAAGATTATATACTTTGGCACAGAATTTGAATATGCATAGATTATCTCCTATTTGATTTAGCAGCTGGCGTCTCGGTTCCGATGTGTATAGTACATCACTTACGGATACCGGGACCTCTGCATTCTTGAATTTGGTTTCAGTGTAGTTTATCATATTTCCTTGTGGAACAGACATTGTATTCTGTCTTTGGCTGGAGAGGGCTTAATACACGGCAGGCCTGCCAGCTCTTTCTCTCCGTAAGAGATATGAGAAGAAGGAGATTAGCTCAGCTACCCATCCATGACCTTGATATTACGATGAAGACGGATAAGAGCTTTCTTCCTCCACCTGCTCAAAGCCTGCAAGGCTGTTTAAACAGCAGGCCAGGCAGTCATCATCCATTTAAAACAAATGTCTTCAGCCATTCGGTATCCCGAGTCAATTAATGATGTCATACGCTAGAAGAATAAAACAAATGCTCGCAATGTCCTGCAGCCTCCAGAGAGACGATTACTGTACGGAGAGCCGTGGAGTTTGGGATAGTGGCTGCACAGCACTTTGCCCAACAAGTCTTTTTGATTAAAACTTAATTTAAACACAGCCTCGAACATAATAGGAGCGTGCTAAAAATGTTCCACTGTTAACCAAACTGTTTCACTATTTACCCTCTCTTTGACAAACAAATTGTTAATCCCATGCTAACAATGTGATGAGATTACAAGAGTGTGCTTTACAGAAAGCACATTATCTAAACCCACAAAAAGACCCTAAAATAACTGTTTGAAATAATGAGCAGGGCAGAAGTGATCCGCACTCCATCTTCACCTAACAAAGAGATTAAAAATGCAATGTGGAGCTCAAGCACCGCGCAATCGCTGACTGTACTAAAAGAGGCTGGTTAAGTTGCTGTTTCCCTAAGCAGGCACAAACTTGATCTTTTCTCCTTAAACCACATCCAAACTGGGATGATGTATCTTTATTGCATGTTTCTACAATTAATTCCAGTTACGGTAACAATGCACAATATTCTGAATTAGCACTTTTTGTTTATAATAACATTAAAATGCCTATTGATAATAAATGGAGCTACAATTATAATCCTGTATTCTTTAGTACATAAAGAATGTTTTGTTCTGCCTCCATGTGTAAGATGAATACATTAGTGTACATGCATAACCTACTTTTAGGCTGAACATATACCATAATGTCTAATGCAGTAGGCGTATGGATACATCATATTTTATGGCCTGGTCTGTGACTGGCTTCATGTTATCTTTATATAGCTACATTTTGTCATCACTGTGGCAGTGTTTTCACATTTTAATATCAGCACCTCATTGGTAATTCAGCCTGGATTGCATGTCCACGACTTGCTCATTACCGAGTCTCACTAAAAGCAACTGCAATTGTCCACTGTTGGCCAGCATTTCATGGAGGAAGTGCTGAGAGGGCATACCTTTCTTTTACCAGAAAGCACTGAGAGTATTGAAGAGATGGTATTAGTACATAATGAGTAAAAGATGTCTCTCTTACACCGGGCCAAGAAGCTGATGGGATTTTCATGCTCGACTGACTCTCAGATGCATTCGGCAGACAGCAACCGTGCAGGACATATTTGTTTGTTGCTGATGTAGTGGTAAACAGCTGTTGCTGTGTTTTGAAATACAGTTAAAGGCATGAATTTGGAGAACGTTTTGAAGGTTTTTTGTGCAAATGCCAGGAGACATGTTAGGAGGAAACAAGTGTGAAATGCTGGCTGAAGAGAAGAACACGTTCTAATTTTTGCACAAGAATTAGAAACAGATTACAGAAACCACAGAGCATGACTGTCCATTTAAGGAAATAATTTGTCATCTGGATAGAATCAATTTCAAAGTCAAGCATGTTAGATGTGTTTTTTGAGTTAAAATGTAACTAAAAAGATTGGAGACTAATGATCATGAGGGATATTTTAATTATATTTGAATAACACACACTACACTCATTAACTTAATTTGCAGTGAAAGGGAGATGGGGATTTCTAGATACCAATAAAGGCTCTTCACACAACTAAGAAGTAATTTAAATTAGTTTGGGAGAAGACTGTATCCCTTACAAGACCTCTTTATTTAAGTCCCTGGATTTGGCTAATAAAGCTGAAAATGCCCTTTGACCATAAAGTGAACTGATGTTATTTTCTGAGAAAGGCTGTTAATTCATACAGCATGCAGGCTCAA
Organism: Notothenia coriiceps; assembly: GCF_000735185.1. Taxonomy (NCBI): domain Eukaryota; kingdom Metazoa; phylum Chordata; class Actinopteri; order Perciformes; family Nototheniidae; genus Notothenia; species Notothenia coriiceps. The sequence continues at coordinate 122,677 of NW_011365873.1, read as the reverse complement.
ATGCACTAGAGGCAAGAAAGAAAAAAAAAGGAAACATAAGAGGAGGAAAGGGAAAAGATGAGAGGATAGGGGGGGCAAAAAAGGGAGTGTTAGCAAAGCAGAAACAGAGGTGTGCATGGAAAGCAGGATGTGATGGTGTGCCAGAATCATCCACTGATCCATACCGAAACAGATGCATTTGATCACAGCAAATCTCGGGCTTAGAGCATAAATACATAATAAACAAAAATTAATGGAGGCAAGCGGCATGCATGTGTTTCATCGGCCTGTGAGTTACCACTACAGTGACTGGAGCAGGGCAGAGGCATCCATATGGATGCTGCTTAGAGAACAGACTTGTTAACATATCTCCTTCACTGCTCCTAGCAAAGCGTTACAGAGATGGAATACATATCAGCCGCATTTAATAACAACAATACAAGTCTATGTGGGAGGGTCTAAAAAAAAAAAAAGAAGCTAAATATGATACAGCAAAAAAAATGTCCTGCCAAGCATGATGCCAAATTGGATCAATATCTCCGGGCAACTGTTACTATGTAGAGCAAAGCACTTATTGTAATGTGCTGTACAGGCTATATACAGAAAGAACTCAATACCTCGTAATGAAACAGGGATATACAGGGAAATACTTCAAGAAACTGTGCAACACAAACACTAATTTGACAATCTAGCAGATGTCAAAGGCCTTGTTTTATCCAGTAACAACTGATCACTACTAATACTGCAAGTGTTCTGTGCAGAGTTGTGGAGAAGAAATGAGCTGGACTACTCGCAGCTCCAATTCTATGGCTTGCAATTAGAACCACCATTTTTTTCCCACTAGTGCAGCAGAAAACATGAAGAAGTCAAGGATGATGAATTAGTCTAATGATTCCACAGTAATATCGCTCAGAGACAGCGCTGGAGGAAATTGCTGTTCCCAAGCGAAAGGCCTAACATTACCCCTTAAGATACGGTTGAACTTTTGCCATTGCGCTCTCTGTTGGCGTCATTATTCAGTGAACCCTCTTGTTTGTGGTGGTATCAATCGGATTCTAAGGTACCTCCGATGGCCATCATTGCATCGTTCCCTCATTCCCTCTTTCACCTTTTCTCTCTTTTGCCCTCTCCTGTCTGTATGATCTGGGGCTATAACAAACATACAAAGCCCAGTGGGATGCTAATGCTGGCTGCCACAACGCCCTCTATCTCCCTCTCTTTTCCCTCCGTCTGCATGTCACATATGAATGCCCAATCTGAGTCGAGTATGGGACGTGATGGAGGAGGTATGTATTGTATAGACAGTCTCAGAAGGCTGGCCTCTGTAGTGGAAGACAAAGGGCAGAGGCAAACATGATAGAAAACATAACGCACACATACACACATAATGCCATGAGGCCTCAGGGGTGAAGGGCACAGGAGTCAACCCAGCGGTTCAGTGGTGATCGCTAATTAGTGCACAGCTCCGACCTTGACACGCCATCCTTTCTCCTCCGTCAAGAAGCAGTTGCTGCCACAATGCAACACAGACGGGGAGAAAAGCCTCGGCTGAATGAGATCTATTGATGGCGGGGTGAGCAGTGAAGAGGCGAGGAGACAGGAATAAAAACATTGCCACAACGCTTGGCGTACTCCCTCAGCAACTTGCTGTGACTTTGGTTGTTGCACCCTCATTTGAATGCATTACACAACCTCAGAATACAAAAACAGAAACCTCAATAAATAAAGCCTGTGTGTTTCAGACTGTGCCAGTCTGCGTTGATCTGGGCCTTTCAGCCCACTCTGCATGATTAACAGAGGTAGCAACGTTTTGCTTGAATAAATTAGAAACTCCACTGGCTGTCCACTTTTAACAGTGAGGGAGAGGGAGATACACAACCGATACGTCTTTGTTTGCAGAATCTCCAAAGGCCCCAGTAATTGAATATTCACAAAAATCCAATGTTTACGCCACAACAAAAGAAATTAGATAAAGCAAGGGGAGGTAGCAGAAATGTGTCTGTCACAAAAATAACTCCATGCAAAGCCCATCAAAGTTAATATATATGAAACTTTCTTTTATTCACCCAATGTTGAGTCAGCAGGCACCATAATGCATCCTGTCTCTTACTTTTAATTATAATCAGAAAATGTCTCAATGTTAAAAAAAAAGATTGCTTCTGTCGTATCTATCAGTTTACTATGTGGTGAAAAATTACCCCTTTAAATTTTAAAACCACATCCAAGACATAAAGAAACGTTCAGTTCAGGGCAGGACAGACTGAACCCTTTATCATGTCCAAAAGTACTTGCTCGGCTGAAAATTCATTTACCGTTAACACTATAAATATTACCATTATATTATAACTCACTCACCAGGACAGAGAGTTTAAAAGTGACAAAAAGAGGGAGGACAACTGACTAATCTGGTACCATAATAACACTTCGTTCAGAAATCGGAATTAAAGATGTCTTAAGTGTGGGCGTGTCGCTACAGGTCGTGTAAGAACATTAACAAGAACTTTTTTAAGTAATTAATAAAGTCAAGGCAATTCAAGTAGCCAAATGATCTCATTCAAAAAATGCATAAAGCCTGGGTCATATATAAATATATATAAAGCCGGACTGAAAGGTGTTGCGCACTACCTGCCATGGTACATCAACATGACAGTTTACAGGCTGTCTTTAATCTAAATGGCTAGCATGAAGAGACTGGGTAAGTAAGTAAGTAAGTATTAAGTTATAGGTATAGAGTTAGTGTGAATGGGATTTCTGACATAAGCAACATTGTTTAGTATGATATTCAGGTTCATAAGCTTTGTATAACAAACCTGTGCAAGTATTTTTGGTCATTGAAATGCATTTATCCCTCCAAGCGCTTTAACATGTAAAAAGTTGGAAAGGCTCAGAGAGACTAACATTCACACACATTCAGTCATCAATGCCATTGGGAGAAATAAGGAGGTTGCGTACAGGGGCTGGGGATCTAACCACTAACCTTGGTATTGGTAGACCACTGCTCTACCTCCTGAGCCACAACCGCACCCTGAGCTACTCCCTGTGTGATCGGAGTCACTGAGTATTTTTGCTTTAGAGTTTGCACATGTGCATGTTGGTGCACGGGACCCCTTGAATACCCCTTAAGAGCTGTGCATGCTACATCATGGTTTATACAACTTCGAGACTGCATTTCCTAACTCTTTAAAAAGGTATCATGATAAAGGCACTTTTCTCCTTTGATCTGCAAGCCTTACTCTTTCTTGTTAGAACCAGATGCAAACAGTACCCAGAATGCAACACTACCACAGTTCAGTTACATATGTTGGTGTGTTATGCTAGTAGCAGGTAATATAGCCTGGAGACACAAGCCTCAAGGATAGGTCTGTTGAACTCAATTCTTTCTTGATCGAAACACAAATGGTATCAGAAATGATCAGATATAATGCAACTCTCTCCGGATCCACAAAAGGCGTTATACAAAGAGTTTCTGTATGCAGTAGTACTCCCCCAGACCTGTAAATACACTTTGATCTATACAATTTCCCCTTTAATTAAATAATGATATGCAAATAGAGGGGTATTCAAAAAAAGGCCAGAAATATTATGTATGTTCTAAGGATACATTATCTCTAACCCTATTGCCCCTGCAACAATTTACTGTGAGAAATGACAATGTCATGTCTTTACAAATAGTCTACAATAGTAACCTAACAGTAAGCCTCTGGTGGTTCAGTAGCATACAGATACTCGTTTTTTGTAATTAATCTGTGTGCCTTTTTCCGGGTTTCTTGCATTTATGACTTTTTCAAGCGGTTTCATGTATAATGGAAGCCGGAGTAGTGAAGAATGTAAATGAACAGTCTGGCTTTTTAAGGAGGCTAGTTTCACTGTTTACACGCTCGACTTGTATCGGGTTGACCTTAGTTAACAATTTATGGTGGAACTTTCTCTATCTTTCAGCCAGTACTCTGCATAAAATGTATCTGGAGTCAATAGGCTTTCAGCACGTCTGGCTGCACTTACTCAACCCCTTTTAGGCTGTCTGTTCCTGTTGTCCTCTTCATCTGCATCTCCTCCTCCTCCTCCTCCTGTCTGCCTTCTATTAGCAGACCTTTGGGTCAAGGTCCCAGAGCAAGAGATGTGGAACACTGAGTTCTCGGGCCAAAGTTCCCCCTAAGCATCAGAACAAGTCCAGCGTCGACCAAGAAAAAGACTTTGAAGAACAACTGGCATTTACATGAAGATGAACGTGTGTGCAATCTGAATCTTTCAAAAAAATATTAAGCACACTACTTTATGAGTTTCCGAAACACACAACTTTGTGAGCTTAAGGGCTGCATGTAGAATGACTTTACAAAAAGAGCAACAATCTATTATCAACAGAGATAACTACTGTCCTTGGCAGTTAATGGGTGCCTTTGCGGAGTACAAAAGTGTTGTATGAAGAGTGTTGTCTGAGTAGGTAGCCGTTAGGGAACTGAGCCATGTCTGTGTGCTCACCCATGTCTGTGTGCTCAGCAGAGTACATCAGGACAGAAAGTGACAACAAAGAGGGACGACAAAGGATTTTGATGAGCCCGAGGTGTGTGTGTGTGTGTGTGTGTGTGTGTGTGTGTGTGTGTGTGTGTGTGTGTGTGTGTGTGTGTGTGTGTGTGTGTGTGTGTGTGTGTGTGTGTGTGTGTGTGTGTGTGCGTGTCCGAGTGTGTGTGTGTGTCCGAGTGTGTGTACATAGGTGTTAGGGTCACCCTCCAGTCACAGGGTTAATGACTACCATGATCGGGGAGGCCTTCTCACTCTCCTCCTGGCCATCCATGCATTTCCCTGTCAGAACAAAGTCTGCGGGCGTGGGGTGTTCAGTCCAACGGATATTGGGTATGAACAATAGGGCTGCTCGATTATGTCAAAATAATCTCGATTATTTGGGTCAATAATTGATATCACGATTATTAAAAACGATTATCCATTTACTTTGAAAACATCCATTTATTGAAAAAAATGTGAACAGTATGTTTTAACAGTTGATTACCCTCAACTGTAAGTATAATTCAAATGAAACACCAATAAAAAAAATTATTAAAAAAATAATAATTATCGTTTTATTTCGATTATGTTGTTTTCATAATCGTTGCAAGCCAAAATCGTAATTGCGATTAATTGAGCAGCCCTAGTATGAACACAGGAATACAATTTATATTACACATATAAAACCACAAAGCTGGCCTCGGAATATAAAGAGTGCATAAAAGGATGCTCAGAAAGTGGTGGGGAAACAAAAAGAGGGGAAGAAACCATAAAGAGAGGGCTTCAGCCAGTCCACCCTCAGCTGGGAGATAAAGATGACAGATATCTGCTCCACTTCCAGCCCAATCTCTTTAATGCTAAAAGGAGCCACGGATAGGAGCAAAGAGTAAGGAAAAATAATCGGGCACGAGGTACAGCAACTCTTTCCCCCCCGAGTGTGGTTTAAATGCACACGTCGCACTCTCTCCATCACTTCGCCCCGTCTCGCCTCCCTGTCTCATCCTATATCTCCGACTAGCACACGCATGTTTGTGGGGAGAAACACCAACATCAGGTCCCTGGGCGGATGTGCTTCCCAGTGTTCGTCTCAGAAAAAAGGGATTGTTCAAATGCTGAATAATTACCATGATAATCATCTCTATCCCACAAGGGTCTAAAAATGCATACCTGACATCTGACATTTGGTACCCATGGCTCCTCTGTCAATTTGCATAATCACATTCCTGCTTAATTCCCATGCATATGTTTGGAAAACAGAAACAGAGGGTGAATGTTTCGTATGGTGTAGTGGGCACGGTAGGAAAAAGATACAGTGGAAATACATTAAGGAAAACGATTTTTTTTAATAATAGATTATTTGTGAGGTAAATAAACTAATTAGAAAATATGATCAACAGATTCATCAATAATGAAAATAACAACTTGTAGCAGTAACACTCTACACCAATGGTATTTAAGAATGTGTCAAGACATTCAAGGCATAGTACAATACTCTACTGTCACCTTAAATGTACAAAACAGTAGTGTAACCCATGAAGGGGCATTTAGACAGTCAGTTATAGCTTTCTAGCAGTTGCTGTTTATCGCAAGAAAGCAATTATTTTAATTTTCAAAGATGTTCAAGTAGCATAGGGTTAGATGTAGCATCAGCAACAATGATTTCCAGTACTGTACATTTTAATAAGGCCTGCTAATGATCCAGAAGACAATTTGCAGGCCTTATTAAAATGTACAAATGCATTTACAGTTTACAAGACAGTCCATAAGCATTGAGGCATTAAGGTTTCCATTGTTTTGATTCCGTACCAGAACGCATTGGATTTGAAATTAAAGAAAACAATGATGTTTATCATGCTGGGTACTGCTGGCACCTGGTTTTGACAATAAAGAATAAGGCTTGCAGATCAAACGAGAGAAATGCTTCTATCATGATACCTTTAAAGAGTTAGGAAATGCAGTCTCGAACCGATATAAACCCTTAAGCAGCATGCACATATGTGCCATGTGCCACCAATCCACCAATCCAGAGGAACAAGGCCATGTCTGGTTTTTGTGGCAGCTAAACCTCCACAGAAACAAAAGTGTGCCAAATGGCCTGCGCCTGTGCCATTTTCCCCTATATAAAATAAGGCAATATGAATATATTTGGCTCAATAATGGCCACCTTGTATGCAAATGAGTCTGATTGCAAAAAGAGTCCAATTTATAAATATCAGCGCTAATAGCCACACGCTGTTACAGTTAAAATATTAGCGCCCCCAGACTGTTGGTGGTAACTAAAACACGGTTTGACCGACTCACTGGGCTGTAAACTCCCAAACAAGGTTTCTCAAAGTCACGTTCAGATTCCTCAACTGTGGTTTTGAGAATTGCCTCTGCACCTTGTCGTTCAGAAATATTTGCTCCTTTATCTTTCTGCCTTTGTTCTGCCTTCTGTGTTCTTGGCGCAAAAGGCAACATTTATACTTTGCCACATGGGTAATTGTAATCAGACGAAAATGAAGGGCAAATTGCACTCAGCTGCACATTTTTATGGGCATGTTTGCGTTGTAATATCATTAGCACAATTTATTTTGTGAATCCGACCTTGACAAAGGGAAACTAGCGGTTTCAAGTGATGTGCATTTCATGTTGCTAAAAATCCCTTTTTTGTTAATTTACCCATCTTTGTGTTGGGTATTGTGCCTCTGCATGAAGAGCAGATTGAGTTGAATGTTCAAGTAGCCAATGAAATATAATATCTAATAAAAAACATAACAATTATTCATATAAGGATCATATATCAAGTTTTATCTCTGGGTTTCATAGTTTTCACATCTTTCCTGCACTGGAACAGCTTGCATGGGATCTGCTCCCCTGAGACGGCGCAGTATCAATTACCTCGATACTGTGTATGCTGCTGTATTGCACAATAAGCTTCTTTTTTCCTTTTCACACATTGAAGACATTTATAAGACATTAGGAGATAACAAGTTGGAAATGGTGAGAAGTGATTAGGCAGAACACTTGACAGATATGAGAGATACAGCAAGTCCCCGTTTAGCACTTTAACAGTATGTCTGAGTCTGAAGGTAGAGCAAATCCTCACCACAATACATAGCCCACTCACATATTCACAGCTTGGCTTCAGCATGAGCTCCAATCCCTCTCACTCAGAATCAAGCTGTGATGGGACAGCGGTCCAGCCTCTCATATTTCCTCAAAAAGCACAGTTACTGATACAAAGCTTGACTGGCAGCCAGATCCATCTCTGTTGCTTTTTGTTGCCTCCACCTGAGAGAAAAGCCCTTAAACTGTGATGGCCACTCATTCTGCTGAAAGGGTATTGTGGGCTTTGTGACAGAGGGGCTCAAGCAACGTGTCACCCAACAGAGGATCATCTGATGTGGTCTACTAGAGGGTGCCATGTGTTCCACATTGAACAGAATCAACAATACAGGCCCTCCCAATGTCTCTCCCTCTCCTTTGTTTCTCATTATTGAGCTAAATGGAATTAAGAGCTTTTCTATTGGGATCCTTTTTTTCTGCACTCGCCTTTTTGAACAACCTGAGGGGGATTTTAACATGCTATTACCCTTTGACACAGTGTCGGTATTGGAGGTAGGAGAGTTGTGAGGTATTTAGCCAGGGCTCCAGACAATGAAATGGAAGGCAGAAAGACCTGCTCTCTCCTGCAAGAAGAGATGGAGAGGGTGCCTGGGGGCCGTGGGGTGGAAGGGCCCCAGCCTGGGTCCTGTCCACTGCAACCTGCCAGACACAGCCTGAAACCCATTTATTCCCAGTGACCTTAAATAAAATGCTGGCTACCCCTGTGGGCCCCATGTGAGGCCAAAACCAAATGGGCTGTGTTCTCCACTCTTTCTACCCCACTGCTAGAGAAAATTAGCTTTATCTGTGGGGGAACTCGAGTCCATGTGACTAAATGCCCCCTTCCCTGCATGAGTTTCCCCACAAACTCCATTCCGCAGTTAATCTGCAAAGCTGTCGCCTTTTAATTACTGGCTTTTGGTATTGGGAGTGCTCCAATGTGAAAACATTTTGATTCATTTTGCAAATTTCAAGCATATGTATCAGTAGGAGAGCTGGACAATTTCAATATTGGGACATATCCAAATTCCTTACCATATATAGAGAAAAATGTTCCCCAAGGTGAAAGAGGGCTGTGTGACAAATGTGGAAGTTCATTACTGCAAAGGAACCGACAAAAGACATATGCGATCCTCGTTGATTAAGTTAGATTGTCAAAGCACCAGGTGGTGACAAGAATTAGATAGGTGGGAAATTGCTAGATGAAGCTCAGTGTGTGTCTTTTTATGTCTGTCATGGATGCACAGTGAATAATACAATGTATGATAGATTCATATCAACTGCTTTGATATTTCAAACCAGTTAAAGCCGGAATATTTAATGTTTTAGATAATAAATCATTAATTCCAAGACAGAGCCAGTGGACTGGAAGTGTCGATTTCATACCACATTTGTATTGTCATGCATTGAAAATCAAGCATAAGCTCCGTTGTATCACACTCCGATGGTTGCTACTCGCCATGCTTTGCATTGGTTGCTTCACATAAACAGCAGGCGTCCACAGCCTTATACAACGGCCCACCCACATTTCCTTAGACAGCTTGCCAAACCCAACAATGTGTAGAAATTAACATATTTCAGTTTTAATTCATTAATCTTATTTGTTGAATTGCTTGGTTTATTTGTTGCTTTTTTTCTCTGATAAACACCATCTATTCTGTACTGTCTCCATCTTATCTTCAAAATTCCAATCCCAGCTAAAAAAGTTGCCTAGCCATCAAGGGCACCTATTTGTCACATGTACCCACGCAGGTTACCGGTGTTTTGAAGTGCCCACTACACGTCCATGCAGAGCGGAAGTCTGCATGAGCAACTCTAATTAAAGCGGAGTTAATCACAAATAGCTGGATAGGGCCACAATTGAGGCATATGTTAAGAATGAATTACTAATTAGAGCGGCAAGCAGTGAGACAAGTCCCAGACTGCTTGAGAAGTCTCGGCACGTTACTAATATATGAAAAGGTATAAACAAACAGCAATCTGGTTGTTTAGCTCCTCCATCCCACTTACAAGGATCCAATTATGGCAGATCCCTGGAGCCGCCAATACAATCAGGCAAGAGTGAGTCGGCGTTATGATTAACTGTGAAGGCCACATACTCTCTATGGCTGCTCCAGCCAGCCAGCAGGCCTCCTTTGACAGGGGCGGTTATGTGGCTCAGTGAGCCTCAGGGCTCCACTCCCAGAACAGGCCATTGGAGAGCCCAACACAACAGAACACAACAACAGAACACAGCCTCAGATACTGCATTCAGACTGTGTTGTAATATGTACAAGTTAATTCACTGGATGGCTTGCTTTTATAGGGTGCCCCACAGGGTGCGGTATAACACACAATTAACACAGTAAATCCCTTGAATAATGCTTAAGGTACTGATGTGTCGGGGGAACACACCTGTTCCTTTCTCAGCACCTTATGACTTTAAAGTGAAACCCTTTTAATTGAGCATTTCTTTATTTTACACCAGAAAGAAAGAAAAAAAACGCTGAATACTTCCAACAATTCAAAATACTAAAAGTCGCTAATCTTCATTGGTGGTAATTGGTTCGATTGGTAAAGGTTTCGAGAGTTGAATCTCCATCTGTAAACACCAAAAGCACAGGCAGCTTCCAAGCAGGATCCTTCTACATTACATCTTTTCCAGTGCAGCCCGCATCCATACATCCAACTGTGCTTTCCACCACACTTTCAGCAGGAGTATCAGTGTGCAGCCGAGAGGTAAGCTGGGCGATGGATGAAATGTGCTTTTTTGCCATTTATCATTCAGCGCTGGAGGTCGTGTACAGTTAGCCATCTGGATCCTGGGGAACTGTAGAACATTGTCCCTGATACCAGACTGTAACAACAGTTGAGCCAGGGAAGGAAGAAAATGTGTCATATCCCTGTGCACACACCGCTCTGCAACAATGATGAATAAGAATAACAAATATTAATATGTTTTATTAATATTCCATAAAGTAGGTGTCAGCTGTAAAGACAGCAGGAGTAATTTGTTTATTTTAGGTATATTTTAAGCTACTTTTTTCCCCCTTATTTTCCCCACAGGCAGTATGTGGTACACGTTTCCACACTGAGAGTAGAGAGGGGATCACTCAGATCATCACCAGCCATCCGGCACTAACAAGAAAGACACCTACAGACACACCACTGGATGTGAACAGCGTGATAGTTAGGCCTACACACACACACACACACACCCACACACACACGTACACACTTACAGGGCACTCTGCAGGTGGGAAGCAGCGTGATCCAGTTTTTACTTTTACCTGTGTGTACTGCATCAGATACTGACAACAACAAACAGCCAACCACGGATGCCTTTGTTTCCTTTCCTCTGAACCAAGCGGGTATTTTTGTTGAAACAGTTATTCCACATCTGTTACAGACTGGTACTGGTCCTGATTGTTTTTTAGCAGCGTTTATTTTTAGATTTTCAGCTTACAGAAGAAAAACAATCATAATATAGAACCCTTAACAACCATTAAGTCCTTCAGCTAGGTCAAGCTTTTCACTCCTTACTTGATCCTCCCGTTGCCCTGCTTTTCCTTTTTTTGTTATCAGTTATTATGATGTGGCTCATGTGTCTCAGTTGTGTGTTTTAAAGAACACTGTGTTAGTACAGGGGCAACAGCTAGCCAAGTCTTCGCTCCCTCCCCGATGATTAATATGCCGGCTGATGGTGGAGCTGCAGGGACAAGGGGGAGGTCGAGACTGGAGATTTGTCTGTGGTTTAATTAGTGCATTCCTGGCAAATTCTCCATCCGCAATTATGGCCAGGGTTCTTTCTGACCTTTCTGGTATTTTCTGCATGTTTGGCTTTTATCTGATCATGTTTTATTCAGGATCGTTGTTGTGTAAATTGTGTTTTGCCCGTCTCTGCTGCTGCACACAAAATAAACACTTTACAGGATGGCCAAACGTCCCTTCTATCCTTTATGATTTCCCTTTGATTATTTTTCTCTCTTCACTCTGAAATTACAAGGTTGCACTATGAAGCGACGGGGCCAATGTGCCACTGGCTGGGAAGCTTGTCCAGAAGGCAGACATACATATTTATAAACATTTTGTTTGCTTTCAGAAAATTCTATTTTGCATGGATGGGGGGAGAATGTCCTAAAAACATGTGAATAGCTACCAAGTGGATAGAATATAAACTGTATATTACCTTTGAGGTCTTCTTATTGACATGGGGGAGGAGTCAAACAAACTGTTGAATCAAGAGCTTGAACGTCAGTCATCTGAATAACAAGCCTAACACTGGTTTACTAGGAGATTAAATATGTCAAACTAGTAACTTTGGAAACCTTCCAACATAAGTTGAACGTTTTCATTCTCAAAATGTATAGGCAAGAGAAAAGAGTTGAGTCGTAAATGTGGAACGAAACCCTGTCATGCTCCATCCTTCATAAGCCGTCTTTCTCTGCAGACATTCACTCATGTAGCGAAGTCTGCACAAACTATAGATATGATAAAGACTTATAAGATGAGTGTCTATGCACGCACACAGGCACACAAACACAACAGTGCACGTATAAGAGCAGAGGCAGCGCTGGGGGGATTTGAGCTGCCAGTGCCCCTGTGGAGAAGAGATGGTTTCCTGTTTGCACGCCTTTCTTTAGTGAAAATGCTTAAAACGGGCCAAACGAGAGCAGTGCTTATCCAGCAAAATTGCTGCTAGATGGAGCAGAAAGTGCACACATTTTCTATGACACCCCAGTAATGAGGTTTTATATTGACCCAAGCACAGCGAGTGGAAGGGCTCGCTGCTCCTCTTCTCCCAAACTCACTCAGCTCTCCTCACCCTCTGTGTGAGGCTCCACTACAACAACCAGTATGGGCTGAGACAGGTAGCAGAGCAAAGACACACACAGCTAAACGAGGGGCACTCATCAAGTATTCATAAACCTCCATTATACTGCTGCTTTTTCCTTAAACTGTGAGAAAATAAAGAATTCTCCCTCCTGCACAGAGGGAACATATTTTCTTCCTCATAACATCAGAGCTGTTTGGGTTTGAAGCTGTGCTGCTTCACCGGGTCTTATCCCACATTTAAGCACACACAGCCATTTGTGTGGCTTTCTTTGGAGGATGTTCACACAGACCTTCACAATCGCATGTAGACCCCTTGTGTATTTCCCCCTTCACTTTGATTTCTTATTAAGTATAGATTGAAATGTTCATTTAATAAGATGAAGCCGGTTTCAGTGTATGGAGATATGATGCCCAGTATTATGCGAAGGTCGAACTTTGTGCACTACCCAATTCATTTAAAGGATAACATGTGTTTTCAACTATTTTCATAATCAATTAAAAGCATGAATTAGCATTTTGTTACGGTTGTAGTTAATGTTCTGTTGTTTTTCTAATTGGAAACTGAGTCTCTTTAGGACTGGCAAAAAACAAGACATTTAAATGTGTCACCTCTGCCTTTTCAAAACTGTGACAGGCTTTTTGCAACATTTGCTGACATTTAAAGAGCAAATGATTAATGCATGAATCAAGTCAATAATTGGCAGATTAATACTAATAATGAAAACAATTGTTGGTCACAGCCGAAATTGATTAATTTAATCTTGTAAACCAACACTAGGAATACAAAAATGAAATGTACTCAACTTAGCTTGCTTCTCTACAAACCCTTTTCTCCCCCTGGTAAAATCATTGGAAGTTAATTTGTCTTGTCCAAAAATGTATTTATTAATTTTTCAAAATAACATTACCTCATTTGCAACGGCAGGAATATTTACGTAGAGGGAAAAAAGTGACATTGCCTGCCCTTGAGCGAATGTCTGGGGTTCTGTTCTCATATTTGTATTTTGCTTTAGAGACTGTGAACCTCCAGAGAAGAATTGTTCCTCTTCACAGAAGCCAGGACGCCCCTCCCCGCACATTAAACTGTCTGCAGATTTTAATGGAGATGAGAGAAACTGATATGATAGGACATTACTGAAACCTGCACCAGGTCCACCTGCTGAAAATATATTCATCTACTACCTGCTAGTATGTATTGTATAAATGTTCTGGCTAATCCTCTTATTAAGTGCAAAATGTGGGCTTGTGTTTACTCATAAGGAATTAGTAGCAATGAGCAGACATAAAGCGGCATTTATCTTGCAATGCGTTTTAAACATATTATGTAAATATTTATTTCTGTAATCCACAATCCTAATTTATATTGGTCACAGACAAAAGCGATTTTCCACTACATAAAAATTGCCTGAATGAATTGACTATAATTGTTGGCTTTTACACAAAACTGTACAAACAGAAGTGCGAATGCTTTGATAACTGTGCATGCTCTCCGTTTGATCAGAATCTCCCTGAAGACTTCTCCCTCCCAGAATCCTAAGTGCCTGAGGCAGTGGCCCATGATGCACGGCTGTATATCCTGGAGCTGGAGCAAGTAAAGGTCAACACTGGATGTTTGTGGAAACCGGGGAGCTGCTGATCTCTCAACAGTTATTGTATTCATACAGTAGCACTAACAATGACATTCACAGCAGAGAGGAAGGGAGAGTAAAAACAACAACTATCTGCGGTGCCTGGGATTAAAGTAAAGGCTGAATTCTTGGAGTCCTGCTAGCGAAGGATCAGCTGACCACAGGCCTGGCACTCTCATTAGCAATATGTTCGTATGTCCATCAGGACAGCATGCACCAAGCTATTTTAAGCAAATGCACCGCCAGTGAGTTTGTGCTAAGTGTGCAGTCCTCAGATGAATTAAAAATGTATGCTTGGATGGAAATAATTTTGGTATACATCATTATTATTACCTTAGAGGGAAACCCATATCATTTGAAGAGAGGAGAGTTCGTTTTTAGAAATTATGCAAAGATGTTTAAGTTCAGCAAGAGAGGTATCTTCCTCAGCAAATTTCTAACCATCTAGATGCTAGGCCATTTGGTACTGTTTTCCGTTTTAATCTGTCTGAGGTGCCAAGATTCAGTCCACGCTTTCTGACAACCGTAAGCCTCAAAGGCCACTCACAGTGCATTAAGAATGTTTTCTTTTTGACAGACATCAAAATGTGACCTTTAAATGATTCTTGTTATCAAAGGAAGCCCAACAAGAAAATCGATGGGATGCAGCTGGAGGAGGGATTAATGCAGGGCAAATTGATCATTCCATTTCATTTTCATCTTGATTTGATGTGGCAGCCATACACACCTAATCCGACCACAAACTGCTTTTAACACTTCACAGGAGAATCCTTTGAGGAGGGAAATACAACAAGCTTCTCAGTCACAAAAACGATAGGGCAGGAGCACGAGCCTTTACTGACAGTTAACCTTAATAATAAAAAATCCGTTTTTTTCCCTTTCCTTTTCATCACTTCTGTGTGCTTTTTATAGTGCGTCTCAGTGCAATTGCTTCTTTTCACCACAGAGAATACACAATGGCAAAACTCATTGTCTCTTTCACACACTTTATGGCTCCATCAAACTGCAAAAACAAACACATTAATCATCAGAACACACTGATAGACCATTAATTATTGTACCTCACTGTTGATGTCACACGTTGTTGAATCCTTTCACGGATAATCATGTTGTCTGAACTTTATTAAACTAACTGTTCATTTACAAAGCCATATCTGGACTCCGAGTCAGCGAGATAAGAGACTATATTTTCTTTTAAAGAATCTTTCAGTAAACATTAAAAGGAATATCTGCCATAGAAGAATTCCACCATTTCCCCCCGTACACAGCTGAGATCGGGAGCGTATTACGGCTGAAATGCCAGAGCTCGACAGATAGCGGCGATAACAAAGATAGCAAATCTGGAAAATGAAAAATGGCACTTCTCTTCTACAAGGAGATACATCAGTGTTTATTAAATCAATGCCAGACAGAGGAATCTGACGGTAAAATAATGAACCACTTATAAATGATCTTTGCTTCGCTGGGCCTTACCTGATCAGGGTGCTCAGGGACTACCAATGCGAGGCATATTAGGAGAGCTCTATTAATCCTAGTGCTTCTCATAGCTGACTATAAAACGTGTGAGTCCTCTGTGACTTGCTCGGCACATCCTTTTTAATTTTTCAACAGTAAAAAAAAAAGAAAAGAAAAAGTGAGACACACAGCTCATTGATTGGATGTGAAAGTTTGGGTTGTGTTCCTGCAGTAACAGCGTGGATATTTCATTATGGTGCTCTGGGACACACATTAGGCAGCTCTGCTACCTTTCACGCGGCATCCATGGCAACTAGGGAGACCGCTCTCCCCGCAGAAATGTGCTTTTAATTGAGTGACATCTAATCAGGCGGTGAAATACAGCGGTAGAGTTAACAAAACAGGTCAACGAGGGACAAGGACTACCAGCTGCAACCGCTGTCACAGCACAGCGACGGCGGTGTTGACCAACTCTTATTAAGTCTGACTTTAATGAACTAAATACAGAGTTGGAGGTATTCCTCACAAGATCTGTGGGTAAATGTGTGATTGGATATGATGAGGCCTTCTTAAGACTACACCAGCTTGGGGAGGAGGCATGTCTTTGATGTGCAGAAATGACTGGATCTGAGAGGTCTAGCAAGCTACGCCTTAGCACATATTAAACAGCCTGCAACGGAACATTTCCACCGTCATCTGTTTTTTTCTCCTCTTCTTTAGCTTGTTGCTTGGTGCGTGTGCTATTTTCTTCCCCAAACATGGCTTTAAATGAAATAGGATTTCTTCCTTATTATCAGATGTCGAATCAGTGCACAGGAGGACACCATCAACTCCGCTCCACCTAAAATGGTCTGCGCTGACAGCACTCGGCAGTGACATACGTAGATAGAGGGGGCGAAGGCGTAGTCTCAGTAAATCTCCTGCCGGTGCTTTGGGGAATCATTGGAATTCATGATCTTTTCTCAGTATGCTAACAATAATCTTCTGCTCGCTCTGTCTCGCACGTCACCAGGCATAGCAAACACTTGTCTTCACTGAGTCTCGGAGAGCATCAGCTTCTCCTCAACATGCAAATTTCAGGGCCGTGTCGCTCTTTGTATAACAACTATGTCTTCAACCTTTCCTAGTCAATACCTTTCATACAGCTGGAGGATGAATCCAGCGTTCATGAGTGGCTTGCTTGACAGATACCCACATTCTGGTGGAGGATTTTAATTTGATAACCCCCTGAGCTGCAAACAACAGGGAAATGGGTTTTTTCCCTTAGTGCTGTAGATTACAATAATTCCCTCAGACACATTTTAAGGCTCTCTAAATGTCTCTACTAAACAAATGCCTCTCTATAAGAGCAGCTCTGCCCTCACTACCAGAAAAAGTGTACATTGTTTTTGTTAAGCAGGGTATAACAAATGTTTCCGCAGTATATTCTGCTGGATGGATAAAATGCAACCCAAGACAAATGTGTCCGTGTTTGTACACTCTACTATCTGCAGCACTGCAAAGAGAGCTCTTAATTTGGAAGCTACTAAGGGTGTAGTATTGCTTCACTAGAAACTGCACTGTTGTCATATGCTTTTGCTCTGATACAAATATTTCCTAGAGGGCTTTTTGTTATTGCTGCCGTCGCATTGTTCAACGCATCTTTGACCGACCAGATCATCTGTTCCTTTAATAATGAAAAAGCTAAACTTTGGTAGTTGAGAGCTTTTGGCATATGCTCTAAATATGGATGTCATATGTTTTACCTGTTTATTATATTTTATGTATCTTTTGTTTGTGTCTTTTTGCATTCTCAGACAAATGTCCCTTTGGGCACGATAAAGTTGAAGTTGAAGCTGAAGTTAACATTACGACAACAGATGGTTGTGATATAGTAAATTCTCACCACGCCCGCTAAAAGAGGTGCTGAATATGTTGTGAGTACCAGTGAAGGCAAATCAAAATATAAGCATACGCTCAGGTACATAAATGAATTACTGACGTTTTAAGTGCTCTTAAATCACTCTGTTTTGTTTCACACATTTACTGCATTTAAATGTAAGCCTTGACACTTGAAGTTTGACAAATGTGATGAAGACATCCACGAAGACATCCACAAAGGCCTGTTTTTGTTTATAATGTTGAAAGTAAAAAACATTGCATCTCCATTTTTTTTTTTATAAACGGGACAATAATAGGTTGACTGATTTGTGATTGCAATCACATTGTGAAATCTTTCTAATGCGGTGTCTTATCACACTCATGGTATTACGGAAGCGCTTCATCGGCCTCACCTCCAGCGTGAAGCTTTGATGATGTCAAGTGGTAGACGACAACCAATTAAAAGCAAATCAGTCAAACAACTGGGGGTCAGATCTCAAGATGCTCCCAATCACTCATCATTTCCCGTTGTTATGCTGCAATATTCCCCGCTCCTGATTGGGGCTTGATAAGTAGGTGTGCATAATGGTCAGTACATCTGTATGTGGAATTGCATCTCATTAAGAAAAAAAACCTAGTCTACTGCACCACCAAAAACACTCTTCGTCTTGTTTCGGAAAAAAGGAAAGTGGCCCCTCAGACTATTTTACTTTAAAGGTGACATGTCATGCTTTTCCGGTTATTACCCGTCCCCTTGTGTGTTATGAAGGTTTTTCTGCATGTAAACGGTGTGCAGAGTCAAAGCCCTCAAAGTACACCGTGTAGCGAGTAAAACTCTAAAACAGAAAATACCTCCCCAAAACGCCTCGTTGGTGAAACGTCATCATGACGTCATCATCCATTTGATTCTTCCGGGTACGTGCTTACGAAAGCACGTACCCGGAACTAAATGGGCCAATCCGAGGAGCCGTTACGTTACGTCCGCGGAGCCGTTACGTTAAGCCCCCGCTGATTGGTCCAAATTGACCAATCCACACACACACACACTCAGTGCAGGCAGCTCTGCTGATCTCTCCTCCCTGGCTGCAGGCTGATAACAGACAGTTGGGATCGCGGCGAAATTCTCTCTGCAGACCCATTCTCACAACGTTCATCAACCTTTTTCTTACTCAATATCAAGCCACACTTATTGTTTTTACTTCGGCTGTGACTTTGTGTGTGTGCTCAGGGTGAGTTTGGCTGTGTATCGCTAAACAGGGAAACCACACCTCCAAGGAGCTCAGTGCGATTCACAACGTCCCGACCAATCAGAGCACACTGTGCTCACAGGGAGGGTGGGGGCTGGAGCTATTG
>NW_011365873.1:75013-103985 GCF_000735185.1 Notothenia coriiceps | reverse complement strand
GCTGTATGCGAAACCAATGTGAGTTTGGAAAATTGCACAGTATTTTTCTATTTTAGTATTCCTCAACAATGGAATTATGATGAGTGGAAATGGCCATGACACCTCTCCTTTAAACAAACAAGGGGCATAGGTAAGAAGGGGTGACGCACCTTTAATAATAACCGTGCCCGCAGCGCTGCACAGGGTGATAACTCTGCTTGTTTTAAGGCTAGAAGATGATAGGAATGGCATGCGTGGGGTCTGGCAGGACCAGGCAGTAGTGCTGATAGTGTTTCTGTGCACGTCCTCCTCTGTTAGTCATTACTGTGTGCAGACGAGGGGTGATGTTTACTCTGCTGAGACAAGCAAGTCTACTGCTCTGGGTTGCAACCTTGTGACTTCCTTCTCCCTCCTGCTGCCAGCTCTCCTAACGTCTGGCCCCGGCCCGCCACTCCACCGGCCGATCGCTGCCGATAAACGCTCTGCGTCCCGTCTACCAGGACCGGGGTTTTTGTGGGATAAATCTGACAGAACAAATGGATTATGCATTTCTGAGCGTGGTGTCTTCCTCGTGGGTGGTCCGTTGATATTTCAGGAAATAATAGCATAACGTACACAAGGGGTGTAATGCTGCTACACAATGCTGAGCTATAGCCCCTCCCCTCTGTCTTTAGTTTCCTTGTGTTGTCATTTTCCAAACATTACCTCCACCCACACACATAGGAGAAAAAGAGAGACTTACTGCAGAACGAAATGTATTACATAGGTAGATGTATTCCTTGGTAATAGAAAGAAAAAGAAAGAATGTGGTTGGATGATTTATCATTTAAAGTGGATTAAAAGAAATGAGAGAGTATTTAAAATGATGTTAGCAAACAAAATTGACAAGTTGTTTGTGTTTTACTAATAGCTTCAGGACAGTGAAAGTAACAGAGCACAGAGAGAACAAAATGGGACACAAATGAAGAGAATGCAACAGTGATAATGTAACAAACACAAACAACAATAAGTCAAAGTTTGATAAATGAAAGAGAAGACAGAAACATGTTGAACAGAACAGTGGTGAAAGATAATGGCAATGATTATGAGAGATAATGGCAAAAGGGTCAAATCAATCATAATGCACCAAATAAAAAATGAAATGATTACCAAGCTTATGCAGGAGGTCAGGGGTCAGAGTTCAATATAAACACGGAAACCATTATGGCGTCTGCACGGATGTCTCTGGAAGAAATAAACAAGGAGTTGATGTAAGTACACTTCACTGTAAGTGCTGTTTAAGTCTTACATCTACTTGACAATATGTAGCACTCAAACATTAATATGACACAATGCTGTATTAAGCACTGATTCACAGCAGCGCACAAAGCTCAGTTTCCTTAAGTGGTGGTGGGCTATTTCAGGGTTTAGTGAATCACAGACAAACATATTCCAGCCCTTTAAAACAATACAAGGCATCTTTTTATCATCCCATAACAGCGTCGCAAGCATAAATTAAGCGTTTGCTCATTTCAAAACCTCTCAGCAAAATTAGGTAGACTAAGCAAGACACCAGTGCCTGAACATCACTCACGCTTTATGTTTTGCACTTTAATGCCCGCCCCTACGCCTACGCTTACACACAAAGCACACTGGAGGCTTACACACACTGTATACAATAGTAGGACAAAGAGTGTGTTTGATTTTTAGTCCAACCAAAAGAAATAATCCTATAGTAGCCTTAAACACAGGCTCCAGCACAGCAACGACATCAAAGGCATTACTCTTTGCCAAATATGTTTCAGTCGAAGCTGAGCAGTCAAAGCAGAACATATTCATCTATTTGAGTTTCACATTATAATTTATTGTTTGTGGGAAGTGGATAAGAAATACACCAAATAAAATATATTCTTTAAAAAATTCAAATGTGCTGCTCTGGGGTGTTTTAGCACATTGTGTTTGTTCAAAATCTTCAGTCTTTAAAAAGATTTATACAGTTTTCTTCTACAAAAATACTCATGAGATCCACGGGGTGAATGACACGGTATCTCTACATGTTTTTCACTTTCTTGGCACTTACAGTAGAAATAATGATATTGTCCACGCAGAGATAAATGCCAGTATGCATGTAGTACAGAACAGCTTATTTTACAGTGGAGCCCATTAAAACATCTCATCTTTGGTATTATAAGCTGATGACTCATTTTACCTTTTAATTGAAGCGCCAGAAAATGTTCTTCTCAACTGTTAGAAGTTAAAAAGCCCACTGAGGAGCAGCTAAGATGTCACATTTATCAGCACATATAATAAATGGTTTAACAAAGAAGAAACATGTTGCCCAGCCCAGCCTAGACATGAAATCCAAACACCATTAGATGTAAGACAACAATGCACATTAGGCCCTAAGGCAACATATCAGCTCGGAAACAAGGAGGGGAGCACCTTTCAAAACAACATTGGGGTTTATTAGTGTTTGGCACTTCAACAACATCATGCACAAACTCCCAAATAAATGCCTTTTCAGATTCTTCAGTAGTGCTATAAAATGGGGAAGCCCAAGGGTTGGGGAGACACTTCAGGAGGCTTATGCATCTGTGTGTGATTAGTTCCACCACCTAAGACAAAGCATGCAGAGCAAATGTAACCTCATCATAATCTATGTGTCGCAAAGGCATGGACACACTCAACCAGAAAACAACAACAACTGCCGTATGGTATAGCCTACCGTTGTGACAGCGCCTAGCGTAAACCGTAGTCCTGCCAGTGCTCTCTCCACCCATCATTAATCGTCTGATCGTTGTGGAACAGAAACAGCACGGGTTTGAGACGTGACATCTCATAGGTATTAGCCGCTAATTGCCGTCATCTAAACAAACAGCACTTTCTGGAGAAAACAATCTATATTCATTATTTATTTGTTCCCCCCCTCTGCAGAATGCCAATTTATTGGGAGCAAAAGATAAATGCTCATAGTATAATTACCACTAATTGTGCAAATAATTGCAAAGTTCTAGTGCTACGTATAGCCACCATAAAGCAAAAGCAATCTATGTAGCTCTTGGCTGTGAAATTGAAACAGTCCTATTTCTCTTCTGCCTGTCTTCTGCTCATTCATTATCTAGCATGTGGATCTGCTCTCTGGTAAAAGCCAGATTCTGCAAAAGTGAGGGCATGGAGACGGAAGGAGGCTGATGACAGGGATTCATGGATACTCTGAATGCAGACATGCTGTTCCACCGCCTCGCCTCTCCCAACAAAACATTTGAAAAGCCTCAAAGCCCAAAGCTCCAGAATACATCTTTTGATTATATACAAGTCTTTTTTTAAAAGAAGGCGGGGGGAAAGGAACAAAACAAAACATCACCTGTAAATCGAAATAGCCTTTTGCAGACGGTTTTTGCACCTAATCCCTTTTCATTTCAGGTCAGTAAAAATATTAGTGCTTTCTCACTGCTCTGATGGTCAAAGCACATTTCAAAGATTCTGTGTGCCTCTCCAGCAGAGGGAAGAAGAGCGGGGGGTAGAGGTGGGGTGGGGGATAGAAGGGGCAGTGGGGAGCTCAGGCAATCCCCCATCTATTACAGACGAACCAATCAACAAACGAACGAAAAAAATAAATATGAACACCATCCAGGCCAACAGTATGCACAAGACCCATTTCAATACAGAAACAATGTATGTGATGATTTGATAGTCCATGACATCCTAGATGAAAGTACACGTAGTGATATCTTAGAGGTTTTAAGAGGAGAGAACAGCAGTCGATCATTGTCAATAAAAAAAAAGTGTTTTGAATATGTCAAGGCCCGATCAGACGTTTCCTTAGTGATGCATTTTGCCCACTTTGTTGTACTTCATTTTGTGATTATGAAGCAACATTCACTGCCAAAATGTGTCATATTTATGTATCATTACTTATGAGTTAAGATTGTCATGGCTGCCTTAGTTTATTGTCCTAACATGGCATTCCTCCAAAGAAATAGGGAACAATTATTGCTGATTGCGATGACACTATCTCATCTTCAGTGCCATCCCTTGACTTAAGTATAGTGCCATGTTCTTTGTAAGGCCAGACAGGCATAACTGTTCCCCCTTTTGTCTGTTTGTGTCAGTGAGCTCAGTGTAATCGCTGTGCATAGCTGTGGCTCAATTTCTGCTGTTGACTTTTAGTTTTATAGGAGTCTTAATAGAGCCGCATTAGTTTGTCGCTTGTCTTTCTTTTCTAAAAGCAGTCATACACAAGTTAAAGTGGTTTATTTCCCATGGACATTTGGCTAAATAAAACTGTGCATTTTCACTGAGGTCTCTTGTGCCTCACTTGCTTGTGTTCCAGTTAAATTAATCTTATAATTAGATTGTTGTGGTGGGATTGATTGTTGTACAGAAGGTATTGCTTCAACCGTGCTTGAACATACCTATTAATATACAATAGCCTGCCCTATTGTGAACCCTACAGGTTTAATTATGTGACATTACTTCCATAGTGTGCACAGCTCATTTTGTTTACTTTGTGTAATATTTTCTTAAATTAGTTTGTCGTACAAACAGTACTTTGTGCTAACTATGTTTCCATAATCTATGTGCACATGCTCACCCACTTGAGAATAAACTAATTGTAAGAACATCTAAACTTAGTCGCTCAGCAAAAAAGCCTTTCCCAGTTCCTTTTGTTCTGTAAAATGCTGATTACAGATCAACAAACTGTTCTCTGCTTTGCAAAGTATCAAGCAGAAGTTATTATAGCTCATAATTATAATCTAATTTCCCATTGAGATCGTGAACACATCGATGACTCATATTGCATTTGAATATGCTTGCTTGGTGATCTTTATTCGGAGCAGCACGGACATCATCAATGTGCCGTTGATTTGCAGAATATAGCTATCAATACGCAGCGTTATTTATGTCCTTAGCACATCGGTTGCAACATCAGCAGCAGTGCAATCAAAAAAATGAACACATGGACCGAACGGTTGCTTCTGTTCATAGACAAATCACTTTTTGAGGCAGACAGCTGAACTCTGCAGAGCGTTCTCACACAGAGTCCTCAGCTCGATGTACTCAGTCACCACGCACAGCCAAGAAGTGTCCCGAAACATAACCCCCTTAAAACCACAAATGGATTTTCTACTTTGTTTCCTGACAGACTTAAACTGTTTCCAGTCTTTATGGCAAGGCTAAGCTAACGGTCTCCAGGCTGTAGCTCCATATGTAGCGTATAGATATGAGTGGTATTGATTATCTCAAGAATCTTTCCCAAAACGTCAAGCCCTTTAAAACTATTGTTGTTTTTTAGATACATCCAACAGGAATATAATGTTGATATTCAGAATGTACAATATAAGATACAAATATATTGATTTCTGAAGCTGCCTGCTCTGATCAGTATGGATATGACTGTCTTCCATCTTTGTTTCCATTTGTTGTTGATTTGAGGAAGACGAGTGCCAAAGCGCCGTTTGTTTAAACAATAGAAACACAGACAGACAATTACACAGTCCTGAGGGAGTCACAGACTAAAGATATCTGTAGTGATTTCAAGGCTGACTACCATATCATCATTACTTCATATTTTTCCATATAACAGAAATATCCATTTTGAACTCATTATACCTCCAAGGTTGATTTGTTTCGTAAGAAATATGAAAATGCCTCCTATTCAAATAGCATAGAATAGTTCCACTTGAAACCACAAAAGGTACTTCTTTGTTTTCTGCTTACTGTTTCCAGTCTTTATTCTAAGCTAAGCTAACTGTCTCCATGCTGTAGCTTCATATTTAGCGCATAGATATGAGAGTGGTATTGATTTCTAATCCAAATCAGTGCAAGAAAGCTAATAAGCATATTTCTCAAAATGTTAAACTGTTCCTTTAAATCTTGAATATGCACTTGAATCTAAATATCAATATAATCAATACAATATTTATCTTGTGAATGAACAAGGTTTAATAAAAAGATATTGATCTCAGAAAGCTACCTCCACTGATCAGTATGGATAACACCGTCTTCGTTCTTTGTTTCCATTTGTTGTTGATTCGAGGGAAACAAGTGCCAAAACGCAGTTCGTTTAAACAATAGAAACACAGACAGACAATTACCCAGTCCTGAGGGAGTCACAGACTAAAGAGCTGGTCAATATTTCCGTGCAACATATGCATCAAAATGGCTGGGCCAGCTCCAGCATCGTGCTGCTCTCTCCTCCTCTCAGAGCCTCTTCTCCCAATCTCGGTCCAAGGGGAGCACAATTGTCACGAATGTGTGAATGCGCTGATGAATTTACCCTTTGCGCTTGACACCTGAGATGTAAAAGCACGGCTTATGTTCAGAGGCAATGAGCGCTGCTTTGACAATGTCAATATTTCTCTCCAACATGCAGAGTACGCATAAAGACTAATGACAGGCCGAGTATATCAGCAAATGAGAGCACAACAGGGACAGAGGACGGAGGGGAATTAATAGCTGGAGCAACAAACGACCTGACAGGACAACTGCAAACACACACATGGACAACGAGGGTGGAAAACACACACACACACATAGGTTGCGGAACATAATACACATTTTCGAAAACAAAACCACAGGGTAATGTTTCCCTCAAAAACACAAGATATACCCAGAGCTTGCATGTCACTAGTGTAACATGAAAAAGTGAAAAGCTTGTCTATTAACGGTGTCTTGCTGCCCTCCACTGTGGCTTTCACCCAGGACGGCCTACTTTATTTAAGGCATTTGTGGTCAGGTAAACAGATTTGTATTTCTTCAGTTCTTTCAAAAGAAAAATCCCTTACTTACGCCTCATTTGATGCCCCCCTCGACACCCTCCACCCCCCTGTTCTCATACTCCCAAACCCCCACCCTCCAGCATAAGGCTTATCATCAAAGCACAACAAGGATATATTGTCAAGAATTCTTTTAGGTAGTCCTGATTGAAGAGGCTGACTTTTATTCTCTCAAGTACACCCCTTCCTCTTTTCCCTGCGCCATGGTACACAGGGGTACCATTATGGTGGCTGTGGACTTCATCCATTCATCATTCTTCTCACCTATGAAGCAAAACACACATATATCAACTACAGCTGCCCTCCCTCCTCCCTAAATCATGCTTTGCTCTGCTGTGTGTAAAGAAAACTGCCTCAGCTTTGGACATTAACACCCACCGAGCCGGTGGAAAGCGATGCAGGAAGAGGAGAGCTCCAGTGGCTGCACTGCACAGTTTGCATTTAAGCAATGAAGAAAAAGCAATTAAAAAAGCGTTATTTGGGGATTTAATTATTTTTTGCAATAAAAAATGATATCTATCTTATGAATTTAGTGTATAGCTGGGACAGATTTAGAGTATTTCTTCTAAGTCTGACATCAAATGGTTATTAACCTGAGGTAAAAAGGATTCCACATGTTTTTCAGATATATAGTTCTGACTCTGCGGAGGTAAAGTCTCATTACCAACGCAAGCAATCCCCTCAATCCAGGAGGTTAATGATTGTGTTCAATGCAGATATTATCATAAGTGCGCATATCCAAAACAGCTTGCAGCTGGTAAAGCTCTGTTGTGTCTTTGCAATGTTTCAGCCCTAAGTGTGCTCGTGCTTTGACAGTTCGTAGGTGATATCAGGATTCATTATAGTAAATGTGGGCTATTACAGCGAAAATGACATTTCACTGAATGCCTGAAAACGCACTGCATAAATGAAACACTTCTCTCTGAGCCTTAAACAGTACAACAATGATTTTTGTGTATCATTCGTAGATGCCAGTATGCAGGCTAGGATTGCCAGTATTAGCCTAGTTTCTTAAAAATCTGACATGTTGGTATGATAGGTTGGCGCTAGCACAAACATGCTAATGATACGTTCACATTCAGTCTCTCTAAACTCGGGGAGAATATTGGGTTTCTATTTCAGTGATTACATCTTAAAAGTGTTTGGCAGCAGGATATCTATGGGCTGACTACCATTTCAACATTACTGTACAGAATTATATTTATTTAAATAATTTTACCTTCAAGGTTGGTTTGTTTCTAAAGAAATATGTTATTAAAATAGCATAGCATAGCACAAGGACATGTTCAATTTATCTGAAAAGGCGAGATACGTAGGCGTCGGTCCAAGGCTACTTTGGATTTAACTTAGCTGGACACCTTGTCTTAGGAAATGGAGCATGACTGGTTTGCATACAGTATGTAGGAGAGTTAATTGTGGTGGGATTATTTGCCATTTATTCATTACACAAGCAATTTCTCTTGCATTATTCATCTTCCAACAGGATGCGGGGCATGTTTTAATCATACTGAATACAGATTGACAGTGCTGTGTCACCACTACTTTCCAAGTGAAAAGCAGAAAGCCAGCCCATCTTTGTTCAGCGTTGCAAATGTTGAAACTTAAACAGATTAAAAAGTGTCCACGTCCAAATATCATTGGCATTTTAATGAAAAGGAGATGTTTACATGTTTTTGTTGCCTCTTTTTTGTGATGGGATTGCAAAATGCCAACAAAATGGGCGGCCTATCTTCTGAGGGATGTTAGATCGCTGTGTATGTAGCTGTGATACGTTCAGGCAGCACAGCAGGAGGGCTCTGTCCTTTTAAACTGTAATCCTTTCCTCTCGAAGGAGGAGGAGAGGCTGAAGATCAGAAAGCAGAGAGAAGGTATCCTCTTCCAGACACAAGCCCATGCCATGACGCTCCTCCTGTCCTGTACTGAAGCTGTCACTATTGGTGTCTGGGGCCATGAGGCAGGCAATTTTAGCGTTGTGGTGTGAATCGATACCCAATCACATCACGTTCTCCGGCAGCATATCAACCTGAAGAGGCCGTAGCGCAATTTACAGCATATTGTTTTTGGCCCTGGGAGCAAACCGGCACTAGGAGCAATAGAAGCATCATGGCAGAGCAAGACAAGGCCTTGTCATGGCCACAGCCGCCTTATCTCTGGCCACAGAAGTACTCAAACTGAACGTCAGAGCCAAGGCGAGCTCACACAAAGTGCATGATGCAACTGCTGTCTGATTTCAACTGTGGAATCCAATATGGCAGCTTGCATTCATTTAATGCAGCAAATCCCAACTTAAAAAAAGACTACTTTGATCTGTCTACCAGTAGGCCAAAGTCAAATGATGAATATGATCATATTTTATTGTCAAATCAAGTCTGACATGTTACTTGCATCAAAGCAGCTAACAAATAGTTGGGGTAGACATTTGTGATGACTTGTAAGGACATAGTTGGGGTGAGAGAAAGCATTGCTGGCTATCCCTATTATGTTACTATTGTAAGCTGATTTGCAGAGTTTCTGACCTACAAAGGTATTATTTTAAAATGTTCCTATATAAAGCTCACACCACCATAACATGTATCGATTTTTGTTCCAGTTACTCTGCAATTTGCTATAGTCTGCTACATCTACACCGAAAAAGTAAATACCCTGATGGCCCTGATGAAAGAGGTTGGTCTTGAGGAAAGGGGGTATTAACACGGAATCTATCTGTGACAATTAAAGTTTTAAGGTTGTTTTCCTGCTTGTGAACAAATGTGGTTTGGTTGCATTACATCCTTGTGATTTTTTATTACAAATTGTTGAACTATGAATTTGGTATAGAGACATTTTTGTTGCTAAGTGAAGAAACTATAACATCAGGATATTTACATATTGGCATGAAGTGAATCCTGAGTATAATAACAGGGATATGAGTGAGCCGGTGAGGAGGAACATCAGTGCAGGTGTGATCTGAAGAATCAAACTCCAGGCGGTGTGACAGACTCATCATTTAGAATAAAAACATAATGTTTGTTTGTCTACAACTTGCATCTTGTTGTGCCAACAGGTGGTTTCCATACACACCTGCAATCATTACCTCTGCACAGCGGGGGGGCCGCAGTGGAACACACTGCCACGCTGTGAGCGTAGCGTGTTGCAGGGATTAGAGAAGAGTGCCACTAGGTAATCTCTAGGAAGAAAAAAAAAAAGCTAAGCTGGCATAGGCTAGACTACATGCTATAACTACAAACTAAACAACTCGTTTTTAGTGGAAGAAACCGTGGAGAGAGCTAGAGAGGAGGGATCCCTCCCCCAGGATGGACACACGTGCAGGAGTCATTTTCAACATTGATCGCCCACATGTTAGAAAATATCATGGGTGTACGAGCCAATTAACACTAACACCAATGTTTGTGGTTAGAGGTTCCGCCAGAAGGCCATACCGTTTTTGACCACACACGCACGCACGCACGCACGCACGCACGCACGCACGCACGCACGCACACACACACACACACACACACACACACACAAGCACGGGATTACAAACATTTGCTAAAGGTATTGTGTGAACCGTAATATTATGTACTGTATGGTGAATGAGAAAATGAAGTTAAATGGACACCAGTAAAAAGGAAATAAATGGACTGTATTTAACTGGAAACTTTGTATCAGACTTTTATTCACCTGGCAAACTTTGTGTGCGTCAATTACTCCAAGATAGTGGATCCTCAGAGGCTTACAGCGTTGGCTTAGCCTCTAGTGTGCATATATAAAAGAATGAAGATGAATCCAAGTGGATATGAGCAATCTTCCCCAGTTGACTGCACTTCCTTCGTCATATAGAACAAATATATATACTGTCTGGATATTGAATACTATTTACACTTAGCTCAAAAACCAAACAATGCCTTATATAATATGACTTACAGGTCTGATGCAACTTTAAAATGTTCCTCTATGGTTCACACAGAGCAGGTGTTGAGGTCACTTCTCCCAGTGTTTGTACTTGAGTGGCCTACATGGATGTGGTCCACTGTTCTTTAGTGTTGTTCAATCTCAGGCACAACAGGAAACAGGGCCATTATGTGTCAAATTGAAAGACATATCACTTTTGTTTGAGTGATACGGCTATTCCCCAGAGGGAATAAGCCTCTACTTCACTTTGAACAACAGTGGCTGACACAATACACTGTACCTGAGATGGTTGTTATGGCTACGTAATTCTCTTACAATTATGCTTTTATTCAAAGCAAAACCAACTGAAGCAAGTCAAGGGCAAATCTGCAAAAGCATTTACCTGAACAGCTCAGAGAAACATTGGTTAAAAGGAGTACTTCGTAACATGGTAGAAGTGTTTGGTCTGAGATGTTTTATTTGATGTGAATTTGTGATCGTTTTAACAGCTGCTTATTAATTGTTCAGGTTATTGATTTATCAAATGTCCTCTCAGATTAATCCCAGTTGAGAGTGATCCAAAGATCCTTGGAAATCTTTCTTTCTTAATTTTATTTTGTAAAACATTTATTTAACCCCCTCCACTAACACCCTTGCATGTCCATGCTAACGCCCACTGTTGGTCTCCAGAGGATGCAGACAAATGTGTCCCCACCAAAGGAGTCAAGCAAGGTTTTTCTTTCACCTTCCAAACAAGAAAGGCAGGGATTACAAATGTGTAGGTTGAGTCCATCTATCACCCTGGGATCCCAACCCACTTCACACAATGCCACCAGTAGGACTGGCGTAGGCGACACAGACGTGATTGCACCTGCAAACACCGCTAATTGTGTGGCATGTTGCTCTCTAATCATGGAGGGTGGTGAGAGAGTGCTTTCATCCCTGTGTCCTTGGATACCTGACTTCAAAGTAGCAAAAGAATAGTTGTTAAATTAACGACAACCCGTACTACACCTCGCTCTTCCCACGTTGGCAAAAACAAGTTCAAAGAAGAAAAAATCTGTCAGGATTACATTAAAAGCGAGTGGTTACTTTGATTTCAACTGGAGGAGTGCAACAAAAGCTGAACCATGTAAGAGTGATGAAAATGCCTCTTTCCTGAAACAGAGACTTACTATGTCATAAACATTAGAGCATCAGACTCAGAATCAAAAACAACTAGTTGAAAAGTTGGCAACAGAGAAGCAATGCATCCGTTTTGAAATTAAGTTACAAAAAACATAACATAATATTCAAAGTTGTCTGATTTAATTTTCATTGATTTTTGTACTATATTAATTATTCATTTTATTTTTAAGAATTTTCAATTTCAAGTCTATCAAAAGGGACAGCCCCCACACTGTATCCACACAAATGGGATTGAAATTACGTAATTTAAATGAGAAAATAGGTTTCATGTATTTTATTTACTGACTGTTATCCTGTAATGAAGTCAGCAGGTGATCTTAGCAGGATGTGACATACATGTTCTGGGAATAACTGATAAGTGGCTCAATTCTGACATTTACATTCATAGATAGCAACAGCTAATACCACTTATTAGAAGCTGCCAATCTTCCATTTTGAATTGCAATCAATATATTATGTACACTAGTGCACAGTGTATGTGACGACGGGCAAGGACAAACTGCTGGTGAATGCAACTAGTATTTCAGGACTTCCAGAAGCGGTTCTCCCCTTCATCACCACTACACCGAACATCTTTCATTACAGATGTTCTCCACACAGGGATCAGTGTTCAAATAAAACATAGAAATGTGAGTTTTCATCATATCCATACACAGAGCATATTAATCACCAGTGCATCCACTGCCAACCAGACCTCATCCATATTCCTGCCGGCTTATTGCACAGGGAGCCGGTGGTGATAAAGCCGGATCGATATGCAGAGCTGGTAAAAACACAGCGAGCACAACAGCATGACATAAAGGCCGAGACTAGAGAGGACAGCAGACTGCACCCACAGCGTATTAATAAGCAGAGCGGAGACATCTTCTTTTATAGTTAAAGGAAGCATAAAAGAAGGCAAATATCATTTTCATTTTCTAGCATGTTTGCCCAATTTCTCAAACAGCTGTTCCAGAGGTTCAAATATTCATTTTCCAGAAAGCAATAAGGTTAAGTAAGCAAAGCTCCAATTCTAGAAGGCGTTTGGGAAAATAAAGCAATAGTAGGTTATAACAGTAGCGCCTAAAGTACTGTATATTTCTTTTTTATGTCAGCACGGAGAAAGAACTGTGATGCAGTTCATAGGTGCTAAGACCTTTTGACTGCAAGAGTCAATCTGTACTCTAACTTGGGACACACTGTCGTAAAACCCTTTTTGACAGGTAAACCTAGGAAGGCATCAAACATTTTCTCTCTTTGGCATATCTCAAACTGCCACAGAGAATTGAGTGACAACTTTATTTCTCATCTGTTACATAAATCAAGAAAATACTGTGAAAGTCAGCTCTACAAAACTAAGAAATTCCCTGCGCCTTCTAAGCTTCCAAGGATTTCTTTAACAAAGTTTCACACAGGAGCGAGAGAAAAAGTAATTTCTTTGACAGGCAGACATTATGTGATAGAGGAGACTTTTCACTGCATTAAAGAATGGGGTTCCAAACAACAAAGAGAAGGTAGCTGTTTAAAAGGCCAATTTTCCAGTCCACATTGTCATTGTCACACTCTTAACTCCAAAGGCAGACATGCACTCTGGCATCAAAGGCCATTGATTTTCTAATCAAGAGCAAATGATGATTAAGGCATATCTGCCCCCTTATCTTTCCGTTTAAAATCCTCCTTTCTGGATTCAATTTGACTTTGGCTGTTTTGCCGCTGAGGGGATTCAGGACAGTCAAAGACAAAGACACCTTGTAGAGACAAGGGGCGGTGTTGTGAATGATTAAGGCTACAGGAACAGAACATGATCACCCTTCCTTCCTCTGCCTGGGTCAGCGAAAGGCTTGTATTGTTGTTATCCCATTTGCAGACATGGAAGTCGACAACGCAGCTTCCCATACGACACATTTTAAACTGAATTTTTATTTTGATTGATAGGCTAACATGTAGTGCCAGTGGCATGAAGCAAAGCTGTTCCTCATCCCTGACTGAAACAGCTTTACTCAAATGTAAACATGGAGCTAAGCTAGTTCACTTACTAGTGCTGTACCGCCTTCAACCTTAATACTCTCCTAAATTCCCGAGCTGGGTAGCAATAAACAATGTTAAAATGGTTGTGCAATGAAACCCCATCTCTTTTACCTTGATAACATTAAGAAGTAATACCACAAAGCGGAGCTGACTCACCCTTAGGGTGCACATTCATTTCTTAGCAGACTTCAATTATCCCAACTTTCTCCCCTGGTCTGTCTTCCTATGTATATGTTTAGCCTTTGTGATGCACCTGCCTGAGGATGAGGGATTAACTCGCAGCCCTCTCTCTAAGCTTAGTTTGGACTTTCGGTTTAACCGTCCTTCAGGACCAGCCTGGAGCTCGGCTTAACAATGACACCCAAACCCCTCATCTCTCCTGCAGTCTCCCTTTCTCTCACCCTCCATTTCCTCGTGCCAACCCAGAACATTTCACTGGAGGGATAAGAATCAAAGACAGATGGACATCATCAACCGCTGACCTTCAGGCAACGCCGATTCAACATGTAATGCAATGTGTTGATAAAAGTATAGTACTACTTGTGATGAACTAATGGATGGACACATAGTATAGACCAGGGCTCTCCAACACGTCGATTGCGAGCTACCGGTAGTAAGGTGCTTCTTGATTTTTCGGCCGCGGCTGGACAATAAAGTTTTTTTATTTTAGAATTGTTTCTGTCACACGAATATCAAATTGGTCGGTGACGCAGAGATCAAGGAACAGACGTGACAGCGACACCACACACAGAGCAGTCTGCTTTCAACACCAACACCAGTCCAGAACCAACAGCAGAATGACCCGCTCTGAATCAGGCCCCTGAGGGATTTGTGTTTTTTGAAAAACACTCGTTATCGTCATGTCAGGTTTTTGGTGGATTTAATTAAGTCTTGGATTGCAGAGTATGAATGTCCTCTTGCTATTTTCAGATAAATACTTGTGTAAAGTTTGTGAAGGCAGGAGGAAAGCTTCCGCGATCACCGTCTCCTCTCCGTTCCTCCAAACCCCGCCCCCTCACTGAAAATAATGAGTGACAGGCTGATAGAAACTTTATTATTCACTTAATCACTGATTGAGATATGATGAAGCTAACTTAATCTCATACATGCATGGGATTTATGTACTGTAACAGTAAGACAGAGAATAAGTGTGCGCCCACATGCACTCTTTTTGTTTTTATAATAATGTTGTAAATACTCCCGTTGTCTGCTGTGTTCAGACTCAAGTCTTGTGTCTTTTTTTAACAGAAGACCGTTGCTAGAAGCTGCAGCTAGACTGAAGAAGCATTCGTTTTTTGAACAATTCCACACACAGATATAGGGAGGCTAGACCTATACAATTGATTTATTATGGTTTATAATTTAATGTCA
The DNA here is from genome assembly GCF_000735185.1 of Notothenia coriiceps. Taxonomy (NCBI): domain Eukaryota; kingdom Metazoa; phylum Chordata; class Actinopteri; order Perciformes; family Nototheniidae; genus Notothenia; species Notothenia coriiceps. The sequence goes on along the minus strand of NW_011365873.1, from coordinate 88,809 downwards.
AGAAGAAGAAGAAGAAGAAAAAGATGGCTGAACTGTTCGGTGTCAATCCTGTGGAGATGGAGATGGAGGTTATAAATCTCCAAAATAATGTTCAGCTTAAGTCTCAGCAAAACTCAGAGCATTTCTGGAGCCTTGTAGACCCAGAAAACTATAAGAACATCCACCAAGCAGCACTGAAAATGTTTATTTGGCTCTACATACCTTTGTGAAGCAGCTTTTTCTGACATGAATGTCATGAAATCTAAATACAGAACAAGACTGACTGATGAACATTGAAATGACTCTATTAGAGTGAACCTAAGTGGGTACACTCCAGCATACACCTCTATGGTGGACTCCATGCAGTGCCATTCACCTCACTGACTGTAAGAAAGAGTGAATGCACTTGTTTTACACATTATAAGATGCTTGTAAGGTGGTGATTAAGGACATGTATGTGAGTCTACAGTGATGTACTCACCAGGTGGGCCATAATAATATGTGAGACATTTTCGTTTTCTTGGACCTTGATGTGAAGTAAAGATTTTTGATAAGCTTTAGGTATTGCAATTTCACACATGTACAAAAGTATAGCTTAATTCAACTGATTAGGGTTATGTGAATAAATGTAAGCGATGTGATACAAGTAGCTCTTGGCCACTTTCATTTGTTCCTGAAGAAAGGTTGGAGACCCCTGGTATAGACAGACGGAGAGAAAGATACACATTATAAAACATGCAGGTATGAATATCCTTGATGAACAGGGGTCATTGTGTTACAACTGTTTATGCTAATTACTCCAACTTAATGAGTTATTACTCCAGGTGTAATTCTCTCACATAACCAAATAAGAAGGACACTCATTTCCAGATTCATTATTCCATACTTCCAAATGTTCATCTGAGCCAAACAACTCTGCCTAATGGTAATCAGAGGGTCATTCGTGGTGGATTTCTCCCAGATGTACTCATCCAGGCTACCATTAGCTCTCTTCCCTCAGGCCTCCAATCCTGTGATGTCACTTTACTTGAAGTGATTGTGAGCAGAGCGTTGTGACGAAGATGAGAGGATTGTGGGGCATCCTTTGTTGCGCAGCGAGAGCTGACTTGAGAGGAGAAAGGGAAACTAGCAGTCCGCCGTTGGGTGCATAAAGTCTTCTGCAGACAGATGGGACAACAGAGAGAACTAGTTTTGTTCCCTACCTATTTGCCTCTCGTCTGGATGCCAACATATACTCAATTAGTTTTTCTCTCAGCGGTTCCGACACACAGGAGGATCTCACTGATTCTGTTTTGCCATATTTGAATACCGAGACCAGGAACTGAGTTGTTACAACTGAGGCATACAAACACAGGTCACTCCATACAAGTATTCTATGATTTATCAATCCTTATTAAAGCTTACTCATGGGTCAAGCTTGAATTGAACTGAAGTAAGATTATTCTAAATGCATCATCTGGCTGCTCATTTAGTTTTTTAGCTGGAGAAAGGCAGAGATATGTAGCTGTGTCATCCCCATCATCAGATTGCAGAACTATTACCAGTCCCCCATGATTACCTCTACCTGTCCTTATCAGCCGAACACTATGTACACATGTAACCTGCTATTTGCTGCAGCTAGATTTGTGTTTTCTTATGGAGAGGTTTCTGTAGATTTTAACCTTAATCCTATCAGCTAATGTGAAGGCACTGATCCACGCCTGACTTGAAGGTTATCTGTGCATGTTTCACACCCACAGGCATTCATTATTTACATAGCTGCTCCCCTGAGGCACCAGCCACCACAGGAGGTGTAGATGGGAAATCTACCTCCCAATCTGCCAGCGACATATCCATATCTATACTGCATGGCTCACTGACTTAGGGAGGATGCAGTGTCAGGATTATCATCCGTTCTCTGGAAACTTCATCATCATCGGCACAAGCAGCTGTGGCGGAGGCGGCATCAGGCAGCCCTGTTTTAAATCAAGGGTTCCCCCAAACACTGACGCCTTAAGGGAACCATTTTTGTAGAACAGAAACAAACCAGAATGTAACAATATTAACACTTACAGCAGTCATTAAGGCTAGTCTATAGGGATAGCTAGCTATAGGAAGGAGATGCTCCTCCCAGGATAACAAAAATAATCACTAGTTTCAGAAAATCACAATACATTTGTGAAAAAACTAATGAAAAAGCATCAAGCGGACATAGAAATGATAGTGTTGTAATGCTGTCGATGATATTTTCGAGACAAAAACATTGGACTGTGACAAAAGAGATATCTCTTAAATTCCTTTTTCCTACCAAAAGTGTCATTTGGTTCCTTACCATCATCTTTTCTTAAGCCTATAGAAACCTTAAGTATAGCTAGGGATAGGGCGATAAAGGATTTTATAGTGATAAATAAAACACAATAACATTTCCATGGACAAGGTAATTGGCAATATCCTCCTGATTGACTAAAGAAATGGATCTAGCTTGCTTTCATGGTAAAAGTTCAAAGTAGGGGCTGATTTGTTTCTTTATTTTAATAAAAGGGGGAAGGAAAAACTTTCAGAATTTTTTGAATATTTTGATGATACTTGAAGATTTTGATTTTTCAGATTTTGGCCAGGCTAACCGTGACATGAAATGTTTAAATATCCCATGTTTTGCCGTAATGTTTGTCGGATAATAAAATATATTAATTTTTTGTAAAAGTGATTTGAAAGGCACTATCAAAAAACCCTTGTACTTGTCTTCCTTATGTAACTTAAATTGGACCTATCATGCTATATTTGAATAATATAGTGTAGGACCATACCTATATAAGGCATATTTATACTTTTTATTTTTCAAAATACCAAACAGATCATGCATTTTAGCCATTCCTCATTTCGCTCAATTTAACACTGTCTTTGCATCATGGGCTGATTCTGAGAGAACAGCACCATCTACAGGCCTGGCATATGTACTACAGCGTCTCCAGCGCTTTCGAACGGCAATGTCCGTGGCTGTCTCCTCCTGATTGGTGGAGTTGGCCCAATAGCCGTAGCGCCACTTCTGTGACATCACAGAAGTGTTCAAATCTGGATCAGTCTGTATCAGATCCGTTGCAGCCCCTTTTTAAGAGATTTGGGTATGGAGGAAAATAGAGAGGGTTGTGTTTTCTGACACTTGGTGAGTTCCCTGGAACACCGGGGACACATATTCATGTATAAAAGACGTACAAAAGTGCATTTTGCATGATAGGTCACCTTTAAACAGAATTGTAGATAGGAGGGGGAATGCGTTAAAACGTAGATTAAAATACGATTTTGTGAACTAGTCTCTGAGGTCTTGGACGTCAAACAGCATCATGCTATCCACCTCCAGTAGGGGAATAGAATAAGAGGGATGGTGGCAGTGGTTTGAATGCAATATATGCTTATACTGCTTATTTGGGTAATCAGTCATTCATCTAGCATCCCCTCAGCCATGTGGAGTATGACAAATGTAACAGCAATTGGATGCAGCAATTCCAAAGCCTTGTCTCATAACCCCTTGGATAATTAATTCTAATGATACTTTTTATCTCCAACACCGATCACGATAAACATCAATGCAAAAACCTACTCATATGAATGTGCTATTGAGCGTGACGCTGACCTTTTCAGACCCCCTGGACCTCTGAAGACGTGTGTGAAAAACACCCTAACACTCACGCCAGCCCTTTAGTGTGCAGCACTGATTTGATATAAGCGTGACAGGGGTATTTATAGAGCCTCGCTTTCCCCCCTCCCCCTCTCTACACCATGAGCCCATTCCAGCCCAGACACTATTGGCAGCCCTGCTCACTCACTGGAAAAGCCATCACGTCAGCACACTGGCGGCAGATAGCATGTTGTGCTAACAGGTTTGGGAGTCAAGCAGGAGCTCAATGTACTTCATTATTCTGTGACAATCTACATCCCCTTATTTGATGCCTTGTTGCACAGCAGCATGACAATCTGTATCAAAATGTCGCTTTTTTTCCTCGATCTGATGCAGACTTTAGCTTTCGCCACAGCGTGATATCTTAAGCTTCCATCAGCACACTTGTGATTATTGGCTTACACGTTGGTGATGCAATCTTGAGAAAATAATTATGTTTATGCAGGATTTGTTGCGGCCAGCCTTCTGTTTAAATCACATAATTGCAGCCTTATCTGTGAAGGCATTATGCTATAAAACGTCCAAACACTTATTATGTAGCTGGGCTTCATTTAATTCACTTTAATGTGTGTCACCTATAACAGCATGAAGAAATAATTCAGATGCAATAAAACAAATCCAGATGTGAACACTAATTTTTAAATCTCTAAATGATATTACTGTAGTAAATAATTATGTGTAAGGAAGTAAACAAATGGATAACCTGCTTGGACTGACTAAATGGTGGGTCGTTTATTACATTGCTTTTTAAAATGCAAATGTATCTACTGTAGCAAGCCTGAAGGAAAAAAATAATAGGTATTAAAAGGAAAAAGGAAAATTATTAAAATTGTCTTAAATTATCCAGAACACAATCAATTAGAAAATATATGTGTTGGTGAGCAGGTGATTGAGGGCCATTTGAATGCCCTTTACCATCAGTAATGCAGATTATACTACCACACCAAATGCTGCATGTGTATTGTAAAATAAATGATATTAAAATAGCATGCTAATCATCACGTTCCTGGATTTGGCCGTTAAGATCAGCACATCATCAGCAGCAGGGAGAGCCAAGTAAATCAAATAAATAAGTTAAAACACCCCCGAGCAGATGTTTACATAAACATTATGTACATATACATTATGTATTGCCCAGCGCCCTCACAGCTACAACAGAATGATCCATTAGGTTTCCAGGTGTTCCTTTATTGTACAGCGATACACTGCTTTGATCAGCCAATCAGAACCATTCCCTCTTTCATGTCGAGGGATGTGATTTGGATAAAGGGAGATTTTGGATCAAGGTTCAGCTGGAGCCTGAGCACGTTCCTTCCTCTTGTTTAGTATGCATGGGGAGTATGGTAAATCTGGAGTTGCTTTACTAAAAGTCATCGGCAACATCAATTTCTTATTAATACAGAGGGCAAATATCCAAGAGAGCCTAAGCGAAAGAGAGGAGAAGTGTGAAAAGAAGCAAAGAAATTATTCAGGGTGAAAAACTTGGTATTCTCCTCAAATGTACAACTCAGAATATAAAGTTATGAGTTATTATTATTTAAGAATCCGATTCTCTTTTCTCCTTTATTTACATTTGAAGAGTTTTGAAGTGAATGACTTCAGGGCTAACTTCAAATGTTACAAAAGAAATTCAGCATTTCTGAGCTCTGACAAGCACAAAAAGAAAAGAAAATGTAGTTCATTATTCAATTACTCCGATTTGAGATATAAAGCAAGCCTTCGTTTCTTATGCCTTCCATTAACGCTCTTTGCAAAAAAAAATCTATACTTTGCTTTTGTAAATGAAAGCAATTTTCCTATGCTGACAACAGTAGTTTAAGCTCTTATGGTGATTCAAGAGGCGATGACTGGAGGCCCTATGGCAGTACAACGGTTAAGAAGTGAGCAGGACAAACATAAATGTACAGTTGAAAGAAATCAGTCTAATATAGGACAAACTGCTGTCTTAGAGGGTTTCTTATCTCCAAGCAGAGTGGGATATATTGTGTCTGTCCGAGAGAGGGAAGTTGGCTTCCGAGATAAGAAAAGGACAATCAGAAGCCAGATGATGAAAGATTTGATTCTGGGTACAAACAGGTTGAACTTTCCTTTCCGTGTAGAAACGGTACAGGTTTTGTATTAGCTGTAACGTGTGTCTGACTGAGGAGAACCACAAACATGTGCAGTCACTTCACTTCGGGTTTGACATTGAACTGTAATGAGGCCTGTAAGCACAATTTTTTTAATATTTTGTTTTGTGTGTAGGAGAACTCCAGTTCCTTTGCTTGATAGTGTTAATAAAGTTCTATCCCCTCTTTTCTTTTCTTTCTACGGAGCACATCAATCAAACTCAGCGGTCCAAACTTGGTCTGGGCGCTACTGACTAAGTACGATGTAAGCTCAAATTCTAAATTATTTAGCCAGCAAGTCCAGTTGATAAATGTTGGAAGTGCAGCTCAATACATTACAGGGACGTGTGGACCAACTCTTTGGTAGGATTTATTATGCATTAGGAGAGATAAAGGCCATTGATTGTTTCCAACAAGGTCACTATAGGTCTCTTTCAGCACTGATGGGAACTATCTCTTGTGGCAACAACTTTAGGCCACCATTTGGCGATACTCTGCAATAAGGTTAATGAAATCTGCGGAAAGAAACTATGAACTGTCTCACGTCTACCAAGGATACGGAGCGATAATGGGCTGTATTTATATGAAGGGATATCTAACTCTTCCATTATTCATGGGGTTGTGGAAAATGCAATGGCAGTGCTAATATAATATTGACCTAACCCCAACACTACATGCATGGCAATAGAGGCACATCTCACACACACACACACACACACACACACACACACACACACACACACACACACACACACACACACACACACACACACACACACACACACACACACACACACACTGTGGAAAGTTACTGGAACATATCACTTCCTCTTATGATCAATTCATATAGCATACACGATACTGGGAACTCAATACAGGAGATGGTCTTCTTAAAGGTCACAGGAGTGACTGGACAAAGAGGAAACAGAGTCGTGTCCACAATACAAGAAACAGCCTTTATCATCAAAGGCATAGGATGGGATTGTTTTTCGGTCAAGATATACTCAGGAGGGAGTTTTCTCTCTTTATTTGCCGTACTGTGTGGGCGGACAAGAATAAAGCGAAATAAAACTGTGCTTGAATGGATTAATGGTTTATCAACCCGCACTTAATGAAGATGTGTGTGCGGCTGGCTTCATTGTAAAGCACAACCATCCCTCACAGATGGCAGCAAAGAGCAGACTTACACAAAAAAAAAGATCTTCATTTGAAGATATTTTTGTAGTTGGGTGATATGTATAGAGAGAAACTGTCGCTAGGAGACACAAACATAAACATCAAATGCTCCTCAGTCAAGCAGAAGAGTCTTCCAATTTAAATCGGACCAATTTGTGGGAAACACAAATGTATTTCACCAAAATATTGAACGGATGAAAATGTGTTTGTATCTAAAACAAATGCATCTGGTATAATACAACAAGTGCAAAACATTCAAGCAATGAACACAAGCTGTGTGTCCATCCAGACCTCCTCCTTCAAACTTTGATATTTTTGTTTATTAGAGCATAAAGTATACTGCAAAATAGTTCTATAAAAATATTCTGCACACAAGACACAACTGCCCAAATATACAGCCTACTTTGCAATTCTCAATGTGCCATTAGTCCTTTTTGTTTTAGTGTGTCCCAAATCATATAGGACAACCCAAGAGTCAGTACGTGAAATGCACAGAAAACAAAATGTCCTAGAGAAAAGGTGAAAAAGCCATGTGGGAAAAACAGTCCAGCCGAAGCATTCATTCCTCCGGTACAAAGGAGATTTATAAGCATTTGTATTGTTATATACCATCAAAGCACTTCTCACTCCTTTATACTTATGGAATAAACATGACTTTGAAAAATATCCTGCAGTGGGATCGGAGCTGAGCCACTGTGGGTCCACGTTGCCTCATCAACAGAGATCTCAAAAGGCAGCGCAGAATTTCAATGGTGCTTCAAGGTTCTGCTAAAGGACAGGCTAGGGGAGGGGGAGAGAGGGGAGGGGGGGCGGAGGACAGGTATTTATGGACTCTCAAAAGACACTTTGTTGACACCTCAACCTTTTAGGCTCAAGCTGGAGAGCAAAACGCCGCTGTCTTTCAAACATCAACACAGGGGAGTCAAACAACAACCTCCCATACATCCCTGGAGAAGGCAACAACTGGCTAGCAGGACACTCTGGGTGTTTATCTCGAGGAAGGCTGCTCCAGAGCCACTATTTCAAGCATACTACGTCATCGAGTGCCGCCGAAGGACTGTTCCAATGTCCAGCATACTTGGAATTCTACCGAGCCCGGCGTATTTCGTTTGGAGGAATTTCGGGGCTGCACATGTGTAGACTCCGCGGTCTTAAAATCCCCACAATGCTTTGCGCACGGACCAATTTCCCCAAATCTGTGACGGAAAATTTAAGGCGGGGCCTCTCATATGACGCACACCTGCACACTTGCTCGCCTGTTCCACTCTTTGTTTTCCAAATGCCAGGAAGTATTCTTGCCTCGCTTCTGAAGCAAGACGCTCGGAAGACATGTGCTACCAAGCAAGCGTACTCGACATTGAGAAACACCCTCAGTAAGGCTAGAAAGTAGAATTCAAAGTGGAAAACACAACTCAAACTGATATCACTGGTGGTCAGAGGAGGCCCTAAAAGCCAAAGCTAAGCACAGTGGGGAGCAGAGTGCTGTGTCAGACACGTTGGCTATCTGTAATGTACATTCATTCAAATACGTTTCAGGTTCAGTGCTTTACAAGCTTCAAACTATCAGGGATTAAACAAGCTGCATATTTTTGGTTCTGCACTGGGAATATTGTACGTAAAAATCATGTCAATGTAAGTGTTCAATAAAAAACGATTTGACTATTTTATGTTGTTACTGCTGTGTTTTGGTTCTGTGCCATGTCAGAAGCAGCAGAAACCATATAATACAAATATGTACCTTCGCTTTCCTTTGTAGTATACCTGCTACTGAGTGACTCACAATCAGCTTCCCTGCAGCAACTTCATAAACTCCGCCTGCCTGGGACATTTCTCAAAGAGGCTGAACAGATCACTCACTCTGAAGATAGAACAATGCACTAGTAAGGAATGTAATCGGAAGAAGAGAGCTTAGAAATAAAAGAAATACCTAAATCTGCTGTCACTCATCATTTCAGTGTCCACTTTCCTTTTGTACAATTCATTCTGAAAAACTGTTTTGTCCTCAACTTGTATTAGCTAAATGCTTATTCAGGGGAATAATGTCTTTGCAAGATTGAAGGGACTTCTGCAAAAAAGCTAACTTTGAAACATTCAGGTGATTAGGGAAAACAAGAAGAAGAGCACAACTTGGATGCAGTCATTTCAGTTCAACAAATGACTTCAAGTAAGGAAGGAAATTTGAAGTATATATGACCTATCACTTTAAAAAGCCATTAGAAGAGAAACCTACTGAGAGCTTCCTTATTCTGCATCTTTATCCGTGTTGAAAAGGTTTTTAAAAACTCGCTCAGTCCTGGATCTGGGACCTGTGGGATGGATCATTATGTCTTTGTCAGCTTTATTTTTTAGATTCAGACAGTTTTATTGATGTGTAAACATCGTGAAGAGAAAAGAGACTTCAAATGCTGCCCAGATGAACAAAGGGCTCAAGGACATCCAACCAAAAGGACATTTGAATCCTGCTGGACCGGGATGCTACGGAGCTGCTGGGATAGGCAGCTTTGATACGAAAAAAACAATGAATTTATGAGAAATAACCTTTGATACTGTGACTCACTGAAACACAAACCTAAAGGTCAGGGTGACCTATGCCGGATGAATGCTACAAAGTGAGATATATACTGTATATTAACCGTAATATTGACAAAAATGGCAAACCCTAAAATTCCCTGGTTCGAGAGTTTTGTACTTTTAGGTCAGCATGAGGAAACAAATATATTACAAAAGTAGTTTAAAGATCTTAAGGTTGTTACATTTATATTTAAATGAAGTATGAAACAAGCGGGGTTCATACCTTTACCTAATTTTCCATGACCAAAAAATTACTCTTTCTCAGCGGTACCACTGAAAACGGTTTATTTTAACATGGAACAGCAAAATAAGGTCTGCATATGAAACATGTTGTGCCTATCTAAAACAAATCAAATAGTAGGCTTACTAGCTTCTACAGGCTAAAGCAACTAAAATCTCTCACCAGCAAAATACCTCGACAGTTAAATGCCATTTTACGTTTCATTACTATACGATACAGTATTTATTATCGTTATAGTATTACTATTTCGGTGATTAGATCAAGTATAAATTATATTTGATGCAACTTTGGTTAAATTTCCATGACTTTTCCAAAACTTTGGGAAAGATATTGTTTTCCATAACTTTTCCAGGGCCTGGAATTAGCATCTTGAATTTCTATGACTTTTCCAGGTTTTTAATGAGCGCAAGAACCCTGAACAAGTGTGCTTTGAAATCATCATAATTGAGGTTCCTTCATTATATTAATTACAAATAGTTTATATTTGCAATGGCATTTTAAGAAATAAGAGTAGACTCAGATCCCCACTTCATTATTTAAGTTATCAGTTATTATTATTATTATTATTGTGATTAGTTAAGTTATTTAAGTTCATTATCTAAGTCTATTTGAGACTGGACTAAGAAAGGTCTCTGATTCGATGCGAACACCTCGTTACTTAGTTACCCTTTCTTCTAGATGGAGGAGCCAGGTTTTATAAAAGAGAAAATGACAGCTCAGTCAGCTGTGCATCCACACTCATGTCAACCTGCCAAATGCTGAGGTTCCTCGTCTGCACATTTTATTATAAATGCTTTAACACATGCAGCAGGAGAGCTAAAAATACAAAACACAAGATGCCATGGTGTTGCTCCATTAAACTCAAGTTTACCTCAAAGTGGGAAGAGATGCAATTATCAGCTTAAAAGCTTCTTTGGTTTAGCAAAAAACCTAGTACTAAAGAAACTAAAGCATGCATTAATGCAAGAAAATGGCTGAATTTTAAGTCAGTCCCTGCTGCTTACAAACAAGGTCATTGATAGCCCTAGTTCTAGTTCCCCGCCTTTGACAATGAAAGAGAGTTTAATCAGATGAAGGCCTAATGTAGCAGAGCTATAGAGGCACTGCCATGCCTGGAGCTGTCCATCAGATAGAAAAGGGCATGATGGGCTGGGATCCAAACAGGCCCACAGAGAATCCCAGCCTGCTGTTGTTGCTGGCTCCTCATTCTCAAGGACCTTTAGAGATCAAAGAGCAACACACAACAAGAGAGACAGCAAGAGGGAGACAGTGATACAGAGAGATGGACCAAAGAAAGTGAGTGGGGTAAGCAGGAAGGATGCCATGAATCAGAGAAACCCATGTGGCCTTCAGTGATTACCCAAACGCCAGCCCCCCTACCGAGTCAAAAGAACAATCAAAGGGATTTCCTGGAGAACGTCTGTGAAACATTCACTCTGAGTCACGGCATCCTCCTCCATCCGGCGCCAGATGAAGTGTCTTCCGACCTCAACTCCATCATAACATGTTACAGTGTGGAAATGATTTGCTCCTTTGATACTCTAAAAAAAGATGCTCTTTACTCTGAGGAATTGTTGAAGTAGCCTCTCTCCCTGCTTTCACTCTCTCAACAAAAATAAAAAGATACATGGTGTTCTTCTGCCGGCCAGCGCTGTTGTTTAACCTTGGTGAAATATTAAATGGGACAAGTAGTAGAGCCGAACAAATAGTGAGCAACACGAAGCGTTACGAAACAACTTAGAACATCTAAAAATGGACAACAAAAACATAACAGAAAGGGCAGGCAACCCTGAATATAAACTCAGTCCAGGCTCGGCCCACCAAAGGAAATATCGTATTATAGATTACTAAAACGAGTTCAACTGAGATGGGATTTGTTAAGATGGATGCAACCCATCACAAGTATCAAGAGGGGAGGTTGTGTGGTTCAAATGTTTATGGTCAGTCACCACAAGGAATGGATCAAATACCAGGGACACCGTAATATACAGAGTGTTGCAATAAAAAAAAAACTATAGCCTTGAAAGAAATGAATACAATACAACCAGTGGCGGCGCCAGAGTATTTTTGTTGGGTAATCTATGGTAGGGCTAACCCATACAGTGGTGGGGCTCAAATTAGTATTTGCAATGTAATTACATACACGCTATATATCGCCCCCCTTGACAGTGAAACGCCACGCGTGAGGTTTAGATTATTTCCCTGTCTCAATCCAAATTGAACTGTATGAAATAAAACGGCACATTTGTCTTGTAGTAAATAAAAAGGGATCACTGTGAACGTGACGTATGATAGTACACGTTGAAGATCCAATGGGGATATTGAATGGCGGTTCCGACTGATCTCAATCAGTAAGGCATGACCAAACATTTCGTTGCTCTGATTGGCTGTAGGTCTATTCAAATTGCATTCGGAGGCATTTTGATCTGACCGCGGCCACGCTGATATTATAACGCGAGAGAATTTCCACACCTTTAGTGTATAAAACTCCCCCACTACTTAGACTATTCCTTGCACCCCTCTTCTATCATAAACCTGAATGGTCTCAACCATATTGCATCAGTAACGTGCACTTGTTGTTACAGCAGGATCAGTTTGTGTGTTGTGGACACGACCGGTATATGTTTCGCAATCCGTGTTCTCAACATGCTTACTTTAACATCGTTTTTCATGGTGGGGCTAAGGTGGGGCTAAGCCATTTCTTGGTATGGCTCTAGCCTACCCCAGCCATACCCTGGCGCCGCCACTGAATACAACTCATTGTTGCCTTACAACAAAACCTTTGAAAAATCTCAGAGGGGTTCTTTCAAATCTTACAATATACGGACGTCTCTGTGTTTACAAAAATTATTAAAGTATTGATTTGACAAATAATAATCTGTCTATTCACTGAGGGGACATATCATGTTAATGTTCATGTTTATATTTCTATTTAGTGCCTCTACTTTGACATGCTTTAATGTTCAAAAAGCCCTTTATTTTTCTCATACTGCCTGTAACCAGAGCCCAGTCTGCTCTGATTGGTTAGCTGGCCAGCTCTGTTGTGATTGGCAAAAGCTATTTCTGCCATATTGCATAAGTTCAGTGACACCAAATACTTTACTGCTCCTAAATTCCATTTGCTGTTAATCAGAAAGATAATTGTGTTAACACGGTTTTATTCAAGGGATCAGTTCAGGTGGACAGGCATTAAGGCAGCCAACAAATATCCACTCCCACTACGTTGCGCCGTCTATTGTGTCTATATCAGTTTACATTATATTATTGCATCCTTACATTATGTTGTAGGGGTGTAAAACTTGATTCCCTTCAACGGCTCGTCTACCTGAGACACACCGCAGAGCATCAAACTGCGTCTTGCTCTCGTCTCACAGCGTTCTTTAAGATGTGATGTCAGCCGGAAATACTTGATTGCACAGGCGGCGGTCCCAAAGCGTTAAGCACACCGGCTGAACAATATAGCACTGGTCATGAACAATATCTTTTCAGAGGAATATGCATAATTCAGAATAAGTAATTTTATAGCTTAGCAGTTGCAGCAGCGGCCTTCTTGTGTGCTGCAATCTCCTGACACCCTTCTGACAGAATGGTAAAACACTTTTTTGTATTCCACAGGGTATGAGCGACAAGAGTAAAGCTGGCATTAATTTTGTTTTCAATCTCTTTCCATGCATCTTTTTTGTCTACTCCCGTCAATGTGGCACTACATTTCCCTTCTTATTATATGTTTTCTCTGATGTACCTCCACTGTGAGCAGCAGATTTTTCTCCAAGCTCCAATTTGGTTTTCTTTTTGTTTCCATTTGGTCGATTCCATATAATTTCTTCTCTATTTAAATGGTTGGAAGCTGCTGGTTGTTAGTTATCTCTTAATTGCTGCTGGAGAGTAAAGAAAAGAAATAAAACAAATGATATTCTGTTTTATACAATTAAGGCTTTTTATAACACAGGGTATATGCAGGAATCCTGAAGTCAAATGTAATACCTTTGAAGACCTTTTTTAAGATCCTTTCCATACATTTTAAGACCTCATCGCCACTTTGAGTTTTAACCGGTTACCTTGGCGA
>NW_011365873.1:68453-75001 GCF_000735185.1 Notothenia coriiceps | reverse complement strand
TGGAACCCAAAGCACTTTCCGAGATAAAATTTATAATACATAATAAATAATAACAATAATAATAATAATAATATAATAATAATATATAATATATAATTTGGACCTTGATTGTTTCGAATTTACGTAACGGTTATTTTTGTTGTATTTGTAATTTATTAGTCAACGTAAGTAAAAGAATACCGAGATAGACGTCGAAAAGGTCTCAGTAAAGAATACTAATGTAAAAGGGGTGTTCCGGTTTGTTGTCGAAGTTGTTTTGATAAAGGGAGTTTCTCTTTTGGTTTGTACGGGACAACAGCACTCTCTCTTTCACGCTCTTCCCTTTGTAGGTAATTTGAGTCACACGACCGAGACACCTACGATCAAGTCTATGAACCGTAGAGTAAGAACCCACGTTCGCAGTAGTTAAAACCCGAGTCCGAGAACTCGACTCCTCTGGGGAGTCCTACTCACTTCCAGCACGCACGTTATATGGCTGCCCGGTCTAGATTATCATTAATCTTTAATAGGACGCCCGCTTTAATTTAGTGGTTCCCGGACTAAACCGGGGGCCCGGACTCAAACCTGTGTACACTCCATTTTACCAGCGTTTCCGATTTCAGGTACACAAGGAGGTCTCCTCAAAAAGGAGACGGAATTTGTGTAGCATAACCAGCAGTTCGTTTCGTACATTTGGTAAAGTGCATCTCCGTGTTTGTATGTTTTAACTTGGACTTTTATTCTTATTATGACATTTAGGATGAATTCTCAGTAAATTAGAACACAATTAATATTTAGACGTTTTGGTGAAAACTATCACCAAACCAAAATCGGTTTACATACACAAACAATTTATCACTAGTATGCGTTTCCTATTGACTCCTGAAATTACTTGGGACGATTACCTGTAACTAGTTCTATTAGTTACGGAAAAACTTGAATAGTAGGTGGCGTCCAAAATGTCAGTAATTTTGGACTTTTCAGTACCTTTAAGTTTTACGATTAAGGTCCCGGACCCTCTTTTGTTTATAAAAAGAGTTTCAAAACCTTTTCAGTACCTTTATATTGATGTCAACGTAGTTTATATAAAAATATAAAATAGATCATCGGTTTATCATTATGATATTAACTATTATGTATGACCTAGGGGGGGGAGTAGGGGAAAAGAGGCAGACAGGTTAGGGGGGGGGGGGCAAGTAGCGGAAAAATAAACCTATCAAACTAACTATATAGTGGGGAAAGCCTTGTTGAAAAGGAATAAAGAATATGTGCAATAAGTTCATTTCAATACGTTTTGCAATAAACATTGAACCAGTCCGGCCCTCGACTAGTACCCATTTTTTTTTACCCCTGCTTTACATGCACCAAAACCTTTATAACACACTACAGGAGAGGGACAGCATCATACTAGGGCCTCTTAGGGAGCAAAGCTTCCGTTTTAGATAATGATTATAAATATTTTCCTGCTTAGGCGACCACTCATTGGAGCCAACAGTGAGACTCCTCTTTCAAACAACAAATCCAGATGATTTCTTTAAAGGTAACTGTGCAGCACTTCCGTAGTGCAGCCTTGCCCAAGTGTGGCACACAAATGTGACGATTTAAAGTGATTAGCAACACTCGACCTGCTGTGTGCATGCTGGGGGTTCTGATGTGTGAAGAGGCTCGGTCTGTGACGCCGGCTGTTGCTCAGTCAGGGTGCTGAGTCCCGATTACAGTGCTTCCTGAGGTCCCTCCCGGCGTCTCTTACGCCCCTTAAACGATTACACACTACACACACACATTGTGGACACAAACAAAACTCAGAAAATATGCAACCCTGTCTCTGATACGTCTCATCTATGTGGCGTGTGCTTTTATTGGTTTGTAATTTGATCACAGAGGCAATTATTAATAATATTTGGGTAATACTCATTTTAATTTGGCATAGTGTTTTACATTGGAGTAATAAAGTACGTTTTTTCTGTAAGGTTATTATTATTAATGATCCTAATACTGTACATATAGTAATTCATATTATTTTAAATATTAATTGTTGATATATATTTCAATATTGCATTACAATGTGCACATTTCTCACTTGAACTTGAAATACTTATTGTATTCTAAAATTGAACAATTGTTAGAAAATATATCCCTGGAAAAAAATTAAGTAATCTGATTTTGATAAGTGCAAAAATAAGTGCTTATGTTGAACTGCCAACGTTTTTAATAAAAAGTTATTTTAAAAAGGTTTTGGGTTAAAAATTCAAAACATAAAAAGTATTGTCAGTGTCCTAATCGTGTTCAATTATAATCAGATCTGCAGGTTTCTAAAGCTTTGTTCAGACTAACATTAGCACTGCTTTTACAAACATGTTGAAGCAGTGCTAATGCCACACAGAGGACAGTGGATTTAAATCTGGCTCAACCTCTCCTGCAACACAATGCGACATCATCCGCCAACACACCACATCATCCACGGTCAAATATGTTTGGGTACATTGTTGGTAGATTACTTTGTAACATAAACTGTGTAATCCAACTATTTGTCTGGCAATCATTTTGCTTGAGGATAACATTGTTGCAATCATCCGCAGTTGTCCCAAAATCCCATGCCATTATGATCTGCTGTGCAGTGTGATGGCGTCTGATAAGTTTAAATAGAACGAATGGATGGTATTACCCAAATTGGACCACCTGGATTGTATTTCATGCAACTTTTGAAAACTTTTCCTTGCCATATTAATTCTCAACGGCTGCTAATATAATACATAATTCATTTTGCAATCTCAATGTGTTAAATATTAACAGTTATAATAACACATAACTTGTATCATTTTTCATCATCTACGCACAATACACAATTGGATGTAATTGTTCATCTTCTATCCAGCACCTTTCTAGTTCTGCTATGCAACCCCTTAACTGCTAATCAGCATCAGAACTGACCCCTCATTAGCCATCATCTCCAAGCCAACTGCAAACCTGACCCAGACTTTAAATACAAGACTATTGCACCAACCAACCATCACACTAATACAATTATTGTTCTCAGGCACTTTGCACTTTGGCACAGCATGCACACCTTCATTAGTTTATTTTACAATCCGGTCTCAATGCCAGCAGGTGCAGCACACCAATTAAGTCTTTATTAGCTTCCCTTTCATTGTCATTTTCTATGTTGCACCTCACCTTTCATTATTTAAAATAGGGTCGTGCAGGGATGCAATTTGACCTGAGAGTTATAATTCCACTGGTTCTCTTAAAAATAACAATGGATTTTGAAAAAAATCAGGAAATAAGCTCTGAGACACAATGTTTATAAAACTTAAATAGTATCTGTACAAAATGTATCAGTACAGGTGGTTTCACATTCCTAAACTGAAGAGGGATATGTTTTTGCACTTCACTGAAAAGCTGAGATACAAACACAGCTGAGCAAACTAGATTAGATACATCATAAATGTATAAGACAATCACTGCCCAATGCACTAAAAACCAACATGCATTTACAGTCTTTTAAACTTTTGTAAGTACTACTATACTTAATTTCGAGGTACTTGTATTTAGTATTAGAGTATTTTCATTGTATGCTACTTTATACAACTACTCCACTACATCGTGAACGCCAATATTGTCCTTTTTACTCCACCATATTTATCTAACAGCTTTAGTATACTTTACTTGTCTGATGCCAATACTTTTAAAGTTTTACATACGTAAGATTTTGAAGCCAGGACTTCTTCTTGCAACTTAAGTCTATTTTTCACAACCAGTTCAGCTGTACAAGGCACTGACAGTTCCTAGCTAATAAGCTAATAAGCTAACCAGCTAATAAGCTAACCAGCTAACAAGCTAACAAACTAGTAAAAACAAACACAAGATGCTCACTTCACTTACAGTTCTGGTGCGTTCAAGTCCCTTATTTTTGTGAACAGTAGACTCCTCATTTGAGTCTACTATGTCTGGCTTAATCCCTCCAATTTTCCCTCATATTCAAGATGCCGAAACTATCAATGGAGATCTATTTATAGATCCGTAGTGAAGAAACGTTCGCGGAGCTCCACACCGCCATCTTGTTGTGCAGTTCTCTGTTGTGGTTATTTCGAAAAAACGTTCTTAATTTAAAGTGTGAGTGTTGTGCTAACTATGTCAGCTTCTATAGAAAAACAACAATGACTTTATTAGACAAATCAGAGACTATTTAAAAGCATCTTTATTTACATAAATTATGAATCTAACAACTGGTCAAAAGTAATTTTCTGGAAGAAGATGAGAGGATAAGGGGCCACGCCTTTACCATATGATTAATAAATCTATAGCTATTTCCTAATAAAAGAGAAAGTGAAAAAAATAAACTTTGATTTAAGTACCATTAAATGTTTTTTAGCTCCTGCGCTTTGACATATTCTCAGTAAAAACGGGATAGGCTAAGCAGCGTGAAGTTAGTGAATGAGTAATATTGGAAAAAGTATTTGAAGAATTTATAACACAGCTTCCCGAACCAGACATCTATTTTGATAGACAAATGGAGACAATATCACATTTGTGAGTATTGTAAGTAACAGGAGGTTAAAATGTTCTTAAGCAAGACACTGAACCCGATTTTTTTTTGTTTAAGTGTATGAATGGGTGAATGAGAGGGACATTTTAAAGCGGTTTGTCCAGTAAGGTAGAAAGGCGCTCCATAAAAAGCAGTCCATTTACCTACTTTGCTTTGACGGATCATTTTCTTTAGACATCATTAAAGCTATAACCAGTGCATCTTATGGCAATTAATTCCATATTCGAGTTATAGGTCTGTCCTTCTGGCATTTCTTTATGCTGGCTGTACAGTGACAAACAATAACTGCCCATGGTTTTATGATAATCAATGACTTATTCTTGTACCTCAGTAGGAGAGTTCAATATGTGTTAGCTAATGAAAGGCTTTCACTGTCCCCACTAACACTGTGAGTTCAGTGTAACCTCGACCCCCTGTTGTCTCTCTGGACTTTCTTTATCCTCCTCCACCCCCCCTCTGTGGCAACACAGCTGCTCTTCATCACTTTTCCAGGCCGACTGCAGTCAGTGTCATGTTCTCTCTATTATTCACAAATCCGAACTCTGCTGTACATTTTGATAAAAGCTCCCCCACTGTTTACAAATGGCTAATCAATAACAACATTCTGTCATAAGGTCCTCAATGTGAGTATTCATCTCACTAGTTGTGTGGCTGTGTCTCTTTTCTTTAGAGGTTGTTCTGAATCATGCACAGCCTTAGAGTACATACACTTCGCTCATCAGTATGTTTATGTTAATGAAAATCCAATTGTTTTTATATTAGTCATGGTGAAAAGTAGAATGATAACTTTATGATAACTTTATGAGACGTCATTCAAATGTGTAGGAGAAAGATGTGTAGCTTGAAAAAATTGAAATCATCTCCAGCAAACTGTTCTCATTTTTTCACAAAGCAATGTTTCAGTACATTCATCAGGCGTGATGATGGTCTAAATGTAACCACGAATAGCTAGAGAAGGCTTTACCACGATGTCCGCACATGGTCTGTTCCCAAATGTTGAACTAGAGCTACGTATATGACCGCTCATTTGGAAACGTTCACTTTTATTGCGGAAATACTTCACAGAAATAGGTCTCTCAAAACATTTAAGGCAAAACATGCAGTTGGGAAATCTGTTTTTCTTTTAGGTAATAAGGGATATTTTAAAATGTTTTTTTCCCCAGCGTGATGACAAGCGATCTTTGTCAAATATGTATTCACAGTGAGTTTTAATCTGGCTCATGTCCCATCTAAAAATGTATAAAACTATTTTTTGAAGCGTTAATCGATTGAATGAATGGGAATTTCACTTCCAAAGACACAGGTGTTGGAAAAATGGGCTCTCAACAACTCATAAAACAATAAAAAAAATCGATGTAATTGTCACTTGACACATTTGTGCAGCACTTAGAGCCATGTAGCTATTTATTTGTGGACAAAGTCCCTTCTCAGGTTCAGAGCTTTTGGCTTTCACCTTCCAGGCAAATGGAGAACTCCGAAAGAGCAAAATAGAGCCACATTTGCAGTGTCATAATGGCAGGAATCAATATGACTTTTCCTTCCTAAATGGAAGATAATGGTATCACAATGGAGGCGTGGGGAGCTTGTCTACTCAGCCAGCTCTGATTGATCTGTTACTGCAAGAGTCACTCCGGGACCCGCAAGGTGTCTGGACACATTAGCTTCACAGTGTGTGAGCCAACACACACACACACACACACACACACACACACACACACACACACACACACACACACACACACACACACACACACACACAGCGTGGACTAGCGGACTACAACATGGATGTATAATAAGAACGAGGGGCTACTGTAAACTCATCTAGAGACTCTGCACCATGCTCTGATGCTGTTGTTTTGCTTTATGAACGTGGACAACAGAGAAACATATTCTTCATGACCAAAGTTGGAATCGAAATAAAAAAGGAAAGTGAAACTTATGCTCGTCACCCTCTCCCTCCGGTCCACATTAATACAAATGATCCCAATACGTATGATTGTATGAAAATATCTTAAAATAAATA
>NW_011365873.1:40349-68427 GCF_000735185.1 Notothenia coriiceps | reverse complement strand
AAGGCCAAATGAATGGGCTGTGATTTTAGTTTTTTTAAGCAGAGGTCAATAATTTGTAAGGCCCTCTGAGGATGTTTAAAAAATTGAAATGGCCCTTGAGAGGAAAAAGGTTCCCCTCCCCTGATGTAAATGATCTGCAAAGGCTGAAATCCCAAAGTTCCCTCCAAAGTACGCTTCTCTCCCACACAGTAGAGGCACAGAATACAAATATGAACCTGAAAATGAGCATACGAGGGCCCATTTAAAAAGAGGTCTATCATAAAGTAAATACTTTGACTAGAGACTGCAGCTTGGAAAACAAAACAAATGGATTTATTGGACTTGGTGGACTTCTTTACAACTTTAACTTTTGGAGAGCTTGAAATAAAAGCCTTTACTTGCCTTTTTTAGGCTTTATTCTGTGCTCGCTCATGTGTCCACTGGTTCCCACGGAAGCTATTATTTGTATTCCTGACACGGCAAAACAAATGTAGAGCTTGAAGGAATAACCATAAAGGGTCTGTTGTTCCTTTCCCATTCAGCCCACTTCTTTTTGCATTTTACATTATTTCCACCTTGTTCGAATGTGGGATGATTTAGTTTCATTCAAGAATAGCTACGCACTTCATTTTAGATTCAGTTAAAAAGATTGCGGATACAGCTTGCTGCTCCAAACTTTAATCTGGGAGGAGAGTGAGTGGGGGGGTGTTGGTGTTGCTGGTGAGGTGAAGTGCAGCTAATGCAGAGCTATTCATTTCCATTCTTATTCTCATGATTCCCCTGTGTCGTTTTATGAGAGGAAGGTGTGCAGGAATACATTTTAAGCATTTACTGGAAAATTAGATAAACCAATTGAATCAAAATGCAAGGGAGGGGATGGGAGTTTAGAGGGGTTGAATGGGGCTCGTCATTGAATCATGAGCAGCGTGCAAGGTATGGATATCAGCCTTCAAATTATCAATTGGAGAGAAGTACCTGGCAGTGCTTGAGAATTTACCGAGGAAAAACAAGGTATTATGAAAACGAAGACTAAAGGAGGCCGTGATTGAAATAATACAAAATGCGGAAATGATCTGACATTTCTTTGATTTCTAACATGGTAAAATGAGCCCACTTTATAGATGGCAAATTGCAAAATACAAATCCTTCCATGTGGTCTATATTTACCTTGTTTGCTTCACTGCCCTTTCAGCCATTGATGTTCCCATGTCTCTCGGGAAACACAACAAATCCTCACAGAATTCCTCCTCCTGTGGCCAAGTGCCATTGTCTGCTCGGTGCTCTGGCACAATGACCTCTATTTTGCGAGGCATTTCGGTTGAGATTAGAATCTCTTTAAAGAAGGACATCTCACACAGAGACGGCTTTAGGCTTATATCCCTTTCAAGATCAGACAGAGCGGCCCTGATGTTTGGTTACGCTGGCATGAAGGTTGCAAGACTTGAGATGTGCTGGAGAATTGCAATTTTGCAAAGATGGACTTCTTGCTCGTTGGTTCACTTTAGAGCTCTAATTCAGCCTGGGTTTTATTATAGGATTCACAGCAAGAGTATCATCCATTGGGAAACTAGCAGTCAAAGAAAGTAGCAGATTTTATTTAGCCTCGTCTGCTATTCAGTTTGAGTTTTCCCCTTAACTATGTACTTCTGTCGCTGCTCTTATGGGCATCGAGTCTGAATGACAACATGTCTGACTTGCTTCTGCATTCCTGAAGAGGGAGAAACATTTTCTCTGCAGCAACATGCTGGATTAGACGCCTCAGACATAAACCTTGCCGACTTTTAACAAGTAGGTCAAATGTGTGACATTATGAAGCATCGACAAACAGAAAATTCCGGAGAAGTGGCTATATTCCTAGTCACTCAGTCTTAAAAAGCCGAGGCAGAGGAGTACAGCATGAAGCCTTGGGTGATGGAGGACACTGGGCCTAAGCCGGTGTGACACCCTCAGCCTTTAATGAACGGCACAACGCTCCGAGTACTGCGAGCTCCTCCTCGGCTTAGAGAGGACTGCTTCTGAACTTGTGCTGAACCAAAACAGACAAGTGAGCATCAGCTAAGGCCTCCACCGGCCTGCTACACATTTAATGCCCCTGTCGTCAGGAATAATCCTCTCTGCCTCAGGCCACCGCCGGCAGCAGCACAGCACGGCGCCTTCAGGCAATATGCCTCCGCTCAGGACAGACCAGCAGCACCAGAGGAAACACTTAGCAGAATCACCGGGCAGTGAGTGTAACAGCCAGGGAAGCAGCGATCAAAAACCACAACAAATGAAATTAAAGGCAAGATCGGATAAACCTGAGAGAGTGTCAGTAACACCGCCAGATAGGTGCTATAATGACAGGCGCAATTGGATGCAGTGTGGTGCAATCATTCACTCCTTATCTCTGACTAAAACATAATTTGTGGTAACCTGCTCCATGTGTTATCTTGCATCCTGCTGCTCAGATTCTGTGCACACCCTTGAATACAATTATGTGTGGTGGGGTGTATTCATTCATCTTTTCACAAAACATTCTAAAGACTTTTTTTTACAGAGATATTTTAATTTAAAAATAAAAAACGGATTAAATTGAGTTTTCCTACCCAATGATTAAGACTGTCTTCAATACCAGTTCATATGGTGTCTTTCAGGTTTCGGCTTTTTGTCCGTCTAGCAGTATACTCTTACTTCTGTTGAACTTCGCAATTGTTCTTCTCAAATGTTCGGTCAACTGCATCGTTGCAACTTATCACGCCACTCTGCATTTTTTAAATCAGTCCTTTGTCTTGATTACACTTTTCGTTATCCTGATTGTTCTTCTCCAACTTTTTGCAAGTTCATTTTTGCAGAGCAGAAAAAAGTCATTGCCGTGTTTTTTTCTCTCTCCATTGTCCAATCAGATTATTTGAGAGGCTGGCCTTTCGCACGGACTGTTGGTGGATACCTGGAGCGATATAACTTTACCTATGAATATAAAATGAAGCCATAAAAAGCCCAAAAAAAGAATCTTAAAATAAAGTAATAATTTCTTGCATCATTAGGCACACTATTTCAGGCAACGTGGGGCACCTCAACTGCATAACACTGCGGGAAACCCTTTGCAACCGCCTCCAGATGTGTGTGTTATGAGATGCACAGATCTCAAGTTGTAGTATGGCTGACTCATAGCACTGCACTCAACACCACTCAGCACTAAACATTCTTTTTTTTAATGCTTTACAGACAAAGCCAATTATATTTTGTGGATTGTACTGCAGGACTAAGACTTTGGCTTGAAACTCATGCTGCAGAAGCTGGAGGATCCCTTTAGTCTGACCTCATTAAAACAATGTATGGATAAAAGCTTTCCTCCTATGGATTAGAAGGTCTTGTGTTGGAAATACTTGGATACCTTGGTCGAATTGCCAATTCGGATACATTTCTGTCATTTTCAAACCTGAACCGTCAGTGTGGTTTTTTGTATGGATGTTAGTGCTTAGAGAATTCATCCAATCGAACACAAGGTCATGCTTGATTAAATGTTTATCTTCATTCGAGTTCCTTGCCTTGCATTGCTTTCTCTGTGGAGAGTAATTAAAACGACTTCCACCAATTGCAAATGTTTACAGAAATGTTCATTAGCATCTCAGGGGGCAATCAGTGGGAATTAAAGGTCACATTTGCCCATCTATCTGTTTGTTTATTTGTTGTTTTTGGGTTTTCCTTTGTATATTTTGGGTTAGATGCACACTGTGTCTTCAGGAACAGGTTCTGAGAACCTGTGAATGAATAGAGAAGGAGCTGGGGATCCTGTGGGGATCCTTCTTCAGATTTTATTTATATCAGCTCTTCATTGAACTACTCAGTTGAGGTTTGGATGGCAAAATGCCTGCACAATTTATTCTGGCTGCTCACAGTTATTCAGCCACAGTGTTGCTGTGACAACTTGTCTCCATTTCTTTTCAAAGTGTTTTTAATAGGAGCACCCAGGCTAATTTATGTCTATGTGTTGGGAGTTATCATACTTACTTTCATCTTACGGCTTCACTACGTTTCAGTTTACTTGATATATTTCACGGTGCTTTTTCTTTGCCATTTGGCTTGTGGAAGTAGAAAACAGGAATTTGTGGAGTTTCTTTGGATGGCTGACTTCATAGTAACTTCCTGTGAGCTTGATAGCTTTACTGATTGCTAGTGTTGTAGCATACTGTGAAGTGTCAATTGCGAGGCTACGGTGTAGTCAGGTAGTTGTAATAGGAACCCAACCAGTCAGGTCATTCGGGGGGTTCTGCAGGCTACAGGGACCCTTTGCTTTTTCCTCTGGATGTGCACATCAAGGCAGGGGTCTTCAGTATCCTCTGAAGACGGGGGGATCCACTCAAAATTGCATGACCTCTATTTTAGCAGATACAGGTCACTCTGACTCCTGTGGGAAGCCGTTAAATTGAACCCAGCTTGTGTCTTCGATTTCTATCCAGCTTTCTCTTCCTCTGGTCACCCTCTTTTACTCTTATCTTCTGTCTCTCTCCCTTCTCCCACATGTGCTCACTGAGCTGCAAAGCTATTCAGGTACAGACGCAAAGATTTCAACCTTTTTTCTCTGTATTGCTGGCTCAGGATTTCTCTGTGCGGAACCATTTCGTAATGGAGTTTAACTTTATTTACTAGATAAAGGAAAATGAGTTCTGCATTTGAGGCTATGCTTCAATAAACTGTTATATTGTTCCTTATACAGTAGATGTTCTTATGAGTGAATACCTCTGTTCTGCCAGCCACGAGCGGGATTGAATGGCAGGAGCCAGCGTAATCATATTCACTTTCATGATCCTCTCTGTAATCTAAGAAGCCTCTTGGTACTTTTAAAAGCATATTGCATATATTGGCAAGCTGATACGTTTTTTAAACTGAATCCTTTTATACATTATAGTCTTTTTTTACGACTGGTAGCACCGGAACTACTAAACATGTCTGAGCCCTTCAGCAGGAGCAGAGTTTGTCCCTAACGGAAATGTTTTTGACTTTCTTAATTTGGGACGATGCTTCAGTGGCATTCGTGTATACAATCTATTTTAATCAAGACATTTCTTTTTTGAGGGTTTAAGAGAGCTGTTTAGCCTACGGCTGCTCCACTCATAACTTTCTTTATTTGTAAAATAAGTTCCTTACATTTCTGAGTTAATGATATTCAATTAAATGTTGTTACAGGGTGTCCGCTGGGTCTTAAAAAGTATTAAAAGTTGACAAATCAATTTAGCGAAAATTAAGGCTATTAAAAAGTACTAAACGGCATTTTCCAAGGTATTACATTTTGTAGCTTGTTTTCAATAAGTATATAAATTGTCCAAAGAGGTTGTATTCTACAGTCTGCCTGAATGTAATCATTGCGTAGGTGTGTAGTGTGATTCTGTGTAGTTTATTTATGGCATCCCGTTGGATTTGACGTCATCTGAACAGGACATCGCACGCTCACTGCTTGATAACGCGTGAAGGTCCGTTTANAAATATGATAAAATAAATAAATAAGGCAAGGCACGTTTATTTATATAGCTGTCTTTTAATTTGTTTTGTAAAGCACTTTGAATTATCGCGTACAGAAAAAAGCTATATAAATAAACGTGCCTTGCCTTATTTATTTATTTTATCATATTTTACAAATCACTCCCTTTTCAAACTGTATTCTTGTTTGTCATATAGTATTTTATACCTGTTTACTTTATTCTCTTATTTTTTTATAACTATAATGATCATATAAAGATGTGCCTTTACCTCACTGGTTGTAGAAAAAGCTTCTCGTATTCGTTAGCATAGCTAGCTAACCAGATGCTAATAACAACAAAGTTATTGACTGTATGATCAGTATGACAGATGAACAGATGCCACTGGGCTTTCATCTAAAGACACACCCACGCAAAAACTGTGGCATGTGTATGGCTCCTTATGGGTACTGCAATTTCTGAAGTGCCGGAGCGGCGTTCTTGTGCTCTCCGTCAGAACTACACCCCTGTCAGACGAGAAACATACCACGTGATGACACGTTAGGCTTGTGTTGTGTTCAAGAACCCTGGCCAGGAAAAACAGGCACTCGCTTGTTTAATTCTTTTGCGGTCTAGATTTCTTTAATTTTTTTCTTTTTTGCGTGTGTTTATAAATTACCTCGAGGGCCGTACCAAATGGTCTCGCTGTCCGTATACGGCCCGGGGGCCGGAGGTTCCCCACCCCTGATTTACATGCACAAAAACCTATATAACACACTAAAGGAAAGGTAAAACCCCAAAAAGCATCATAGGACCTCTTAAATCAAACAGGGGAAAAAATGACTGGCCAATAACCAGAAGATGTTTGTTATGAAACAAGAGAAAACGAAGCCACCAATCTGTGTGGTGAAATATATTAAATACAAATTAGCAGCTCTAACCTACCAGAATACTGAGATACCTGAAACGTAAAAAGTGGAAAATTAGAGCATTAAGCCTGCTGAGCTAGTGCCAGAAATATGCACAGAATTGATGAGGTGTCACTTTCACTAAGAGTCACACAATTGCGCCGACAAGGAGCCTCTCTGATCCCTCCCTTCCTGCACGTCTGCTACCAATGAGGCACACACATTCTGATTTGCATGGTCTGCACAAAAAAGAAACGTCCTTCAATTTCGGAAAGGTTGTCTTGCTCTCTTCAACCCTGGAAACACTATTGTCATGCATACCAAAACACCACTGGAACTGACTTTTTTGTTAAAATGTGCCATCAGCCCACCAAACATCCACAGCAGAATCTGAAGCCCAGTAACACAATAACATGGTGTTATCCCTGAAAATAAGCCTGTTTTGATTAAATGTGGTAATATATGACAAGAAATGCTAACAACACTAGCATTCATCCCAAGCAATTTCCCAGACTTGCATTTTGAGATCAATTTCAAAGCCATGTTAATTAATTTAGACTGCTGGCAGCACAATGCAGGTCAGACAGGGCAAACAAGTTACAACATCAGCCAATTAGAAACACACAAGCGTTAGACATTTGTTTCATAACTAGGGCAGGGCTTGTGAGCAAAGATATGACAGATGGTGACTTGGATAAAAACTGCAAATGATCAGAAACTGAGTATTTATTGCTGTAGTAATCCCAGTCGTATTTGTGTCTATTTCCTCAGATCCACGTCTTTATCCCAGATGAATAATGAATTCCTTCATCTATTTTCTCAAATATATTGACTACACAAAGTCGGGGGAAAAAAATATTTAACTGTATGTCATTGACAGATTGTCTTTTTGAATCTCCTGTTCCTTATAAACGAGCCGGTCTGGTGACTTATCATCTGGTTGTTTTTCAGTCAATTAACTTTCATCACTGCAGATGACTATATTTTTACGGTCACAATGTGTTAATCAAAAGCATGGATGGTTGAGTTTTTCATATTTATTTTAAGATTTGTCATGGTGTGTGTTTAGGGCTAATTGCTACTAGTTATTCTTCAAAGAGAACAAGCAGTTTTTCATCCATCAAATGTGGAAACAAAGGAGATAAACTCATCAACCTGTCCCCCGAGAAAAAGAGCAGGTTGGTAAATGAGTTTGGAGCAAAATGCAGGAAGTGTCCCTGTAAGGCCAATACAGTATAACATGTTAAAGACTTTAATATATGTCGTTCCATGCATTAATATAATGGAAGAGCAGATCATAACTATGTGTGCATGAATCATGAAGATTGTTATGGGCTGTATTCCAATTTCTTGTGCATTTAGAAAATTACTACACAAAATACAAGAGGAAATGAGGTGTGTCTGCACACACATGTAGTAAATCAAGATTAAGGCAGCAGCAATTCATTTGGCAGTTCAATTTTCTAGAAGACTCCGCATTCCTGTAAGAAAACATATTTTTAAACAACTACAGCAAACAAGACAAAAAAGTGTTTTAAATAAATGGTCCTGCGAAAGAGTTCAAAAAGTCCTTTAGGAAAATAAAACCATAGCAAAGGGCATCTGTGGCATCTCACAAGATCATAGTGTTTTCAGATTTGATTTTCCACAGAGAAAATGTAAAGAGGAGTGTTATCTTCCCTAATGCGATGCAAATATGAAGTGCGAGACACCTTGAGCTTTCACAGCACCAATGTTAAACACTGTTTACGTTAACATGGAGAGCCCCTCGCGATGCCTGCTAAATACAGCAGCAGGAAACGTTGGTGAATAGGACTCAACATGCAATTGACTTTAACCTTCGATTTCTGCAAAACAGGGTTTCCTTCCAGAATAATGAGCATGAGAAAATCCATAGTAAACATAAACTGCAAGAAGAGATTTTACAAATGTCCCAGTAGAAACATGAAGATAGACGAAGATGGGGTTATCCTTATATTTAGTTTTCAACTAAAGAATGTATTGCAATTAAAAAGGGACAAAGCCCATGAATTAACTATCCATCTATCAATCTATATATATATATATATACAGTATATATCCATCTATCTATCTATCCATTAATCTATATATCCATCTATCAACTACTACTATGTTTCACTTGTTTGTGAAGAAAATACGAGGCAGTAAACTATATATTTTTTAAACACTTCAATTAAATATTTGCAAAGATATTTTGCAGATTTGTTTCTGAAATTGCCTTTTAAATATAACCAATCCAACAAATAAAATAAGATAAGAAT
The DNA here is from genome assembly GCF_000735185.1 of Notothenia coriiceps. NCBI lineage: Eukaryota > Metazoa > Chordata > Actinopteri > Perciformes > Nototheniidae > Notothenia > Notothenia coriiceps. The sequence continues at coordinate 59,823 of NW_011365873.1, read as the reverse complement.
TATAAACATTTTTTTGTAATCTTGTACAGACCCACTCATGTTGAATTGTCAGTTTGCTGTAATCTGAAGATGGAATACCAGAAAATGAACCCAATTTGGAAGTGTTTTTTCCCATAATGATATTTGGTAAATCGGGGACACCTATTACAAAGATGTTAGGATGTTTTGAAGAGAGTCTTGTACATTTGAAAAAGGCCTGAAAGAACAACGTGTCTCATGCAGACGTGTGAGCAGAGGGATGGATGGAGCAGACGGGCTGTGATGAGGAGCCTCACCTCATTAGTGTTCCACCGGTGTCTCTCCTTTGGCAGCGAGGTGCATTTTGGTAGACATTCAAGCAGCTTCTTGGGCAGGTATATTTTCAAATGTCCATGTTCATCTAGAACAAGAGCAAGACAAAACAGAATATTTAGCACAGGCTTCATCTCTTATTCACTTGTTCATCTACCTCTTTATCAGACTATCAGTCTGCAGCAACACACAGACTGTCAAATAACAATCCCCAACTGAATAAGGAAATTCATTTAAGAACAGAGTATTGCATACATTTTATTTTGTACTGGACTCAATTATTTTACTGTGAAATGCATTCCATCAGGGGATCTCGCCAGAAATGTTTCACTGTCAACTTGTAAAGGCTGTGTCTATTCATTATTTAGACACAGTAAACACCCTTGAGTGATTTTAAAGTGTATGGGGATTTGGTATGGGAAACTGCGTGCTGCAAGCCAGAATGTGGTATATTATTCAGGGAAATAATTACAATTACCAGGCCCAATGCTTACATCACAATAAATGTCGTTCAATATATCATTTACATTTCACAACCATTATAAAACAGTAGGGTTTAAGGCCGCTCTCATGCATGGATGCATTTAAATGTTCCTCTCATTCCAGTGCTTTATTCCTTCTAAAATATGCAGATGGCTCAAATATGAACAAATGATATTTGTTTCAGAGGACGAAAACATGTGGAATGAATTATGTAATGAAAAAATCACTCACATATATATATATATAGATATATATACTGTATCTATACATTATAGTATTGGCGTGTTTCCCCCCCCCTCAGAACTTTAGATATAGGCTAAGTTTCTAAGATACAAAACAAGGATATTCTAGGCAAAGATCTTATCTTTAATAAGTTTAAACTAAACAATTCACAGAATGGAAAATGCTCGTCAAAAAAGCAATATCGGCATCTAAAAGGTCTGTGTGTGGAAAAGGTGTATGGTTCATTTCAAAAGGGTGCACGGACACATAAAAGATTGTCATCGAGGAAATAATTTACCATGTTTGTTATATAAAGCGCAGCAAGCAAACAGGATGAGCTTTTCTTGTCTATAGTTTCCGCTAAAGTTAAGGTTATCCCTGTCCCCTGTTATATTTGTTGTGAGCATTCAATCTTTTGTTTAGAGTAAACTTCCAGAGCATTTACAAACAGTTTTTTGAGTGTGTGTGCAAATAAATCTATTACTCAGTTTTAATTTGGGTGGATTGAATGTAAACACATTCACCAAAAGGTAACTCAAAATACTGCATTTGTTTGCAATGCAATTTGTTTTGAAAATGTATTACAGCTAGAAAACAACATTCCTTCAAACTTGTATAACTGTGGGTTAGGATACTAGGGGAGGAAAGGCAGAGACAGAGAAAAGCCTGCATATGAGTGCTGACTACGGACCCCTAGGGTCGCTGATATCAGTAATAAAAAAAAGAAGCAAAAAGAGTTGAACCGAGCAAAATACCACTTTGAAACCCATACAAATAGTCCGGTAGTGCATTGATAATGAGGATATAAAAAGCGAGCAAGCAGCCTGGCGTACATTACAGACAGAACCAAGTGCTCCTGCCTAGAAATTCCCATATGGAAAATTCAGTGGGAATGAACACCGCCAGTCCTCAGAGATGTAGCTGCCGTGGAGTGTAATGTGTAAGGAGGAACATCATCGCTCCCAAAGGAAAGCAGGAGTAGATCTGTGGTGTTCGCAATTTCCATCTGTACCTATAATTCTGCGTGTACACCCTGTTTTAAAAGAGCTGTGCAGGTATCTCTAATCATTCGCTCTGCCCAATTAAGAATCACATACAGCATCTGCTCATAGGTAGTAGCACCAGAGCGGCTTCACCCTCAGAACTGGAAAACACGCTGCAACTGAATGATCAGAGTCGTACTCGAGAAAAAAAGGAGGTTGTTTTTTGTGTAGACGCTGTATAATCATAAAGCAATTTAAAATAAGCAAGACACTGTAGTCTAGCATTTAGCAGGGACTCATTTTCGTAATCTTTCACTAAAAGGCTCAAGAAGAGCAAGAAAAGGTCGTAAATATTGAAGCCCACTTACAAATAAAATCTCAATGGATGCAAACTCAGATGCAGCATGGCTGAGTAGAAACCGGCAGACAGCAGTAGCAGCCGATACATATGGCAAAGCTGTCTGCACAGATTATTCAGAATTCAATGCTGCTCCCTGGCACACACTTCTATGACACCATTGAGACAGAGCTGAACTGGGATACGTCTCAAGAATGTTGAGGATTGTCTCACAGAGTTATAAATCTTCTGTAGGAGGAGGATATGTCTACACAATCTGCCAGCAGGCTAAAACACTTGTGATGAACATATACAGCTTAGAAGATTTGAATAATGTAATCAAATCCTCACTTGGTTTAATCGTTGCACAATCTTCTACACTGGTCATCGCACAACATTTTTTTGTGCAATCTCTCTCTGCCTGAAGTATGCAAAAAATCCCCTCTGTTCAGTATGCTGTGCACATGGGAAGGTGACACAACGGCAACATGCATTTTTCCTTTGAAATGCCAGTCTTGTATTTTTCAGCTAACAACCCCCCAGGCAACAGAGCCAGCTAGCCTAACCCTGCAGGACTAACAAGGTGTTAACTGGCGTTCTCTTAATCCCTTAACCTTACATGGACGCCTCTGAAATCAGGATACTGCTGAAACTGGGGTTTGATTACTAATGTGAAAACAAACGTGCTGAATGTGAAAAAGACACATCTCTATTATGAAGACCCCTTCATAAAAGCCAAATCTATATTCAGACGATATGTTCCCAGCAAACATAATCCTTTACACTGGACACAATCTGTACAACGTTGTTTTGTAAACATGATTTAAAAAAGCTTTTATATTCAAAAGTATGATTTACATTTTGAATAGTTTTACAAAAAGCATTTAGGCCTATTTACCTGTATTACTAACTAACACAAAAAGCTAACAAATTGCAATTTATAGCCTACACTGAATTACGTTTGGGAAAGTAGTTCCTACAATGCCTTGGAGCAAACTAGAAACTATAATGTTAATCCCAGTTTCTAGGCGTAGACTACATTTGTTTAAATTTTTGCAATTTGGCATCGTTAACAGTATGCCGAATTAGCCATTAGCGACTCCTGTTGGTAAACGTGGATGAAAATGTGCCTACTATCACAGGACTACTTTCATACTAAAATACAACTATAAAACGTGGCGATTCTCAAGCTAGTTCTGGAAGCACAGTCAGCGTTACGTTTCTATACTTTCTAAGCAAGTTTATGGATATTCGGTGGATAGTCGAAAAGCTACAGTAAATCTTTATCATGTAGGCCTGTGTGTTCAGATTTAACGGAAGGGTTATTATGACTACGTTTTTAGTCGGAGTAAAGTTCCATTATGTTACCGCTGACCGCAGTAATCGCGGACGCTCATGTTTTTGAAATACCTCGTATCCCGCATGATCTGTGCCACTTCCACTGTTACACAGGTGCTCACCGCGTTGATAAGCGGTCCAAATCGACGGAAATATAGAAAAAAGTCGCCATTGTTTTCATAACAACAACATGAACCTGTCCCTTCCACTTTACGCAGCCTGAAGTATCCCTCCGCCAAACTCTCCTCAAAAGTTTAACACATATTTAAAATGTACCGTAACTTGCTGACTTTCATTGTCAACTATAGCCTATTCAGTGTCCTATTTATAAGACATTGCTTCATGAAATTGAGCCTAATCTTACAGACAAGTCAACCAAGTTTCAATGTTTTAGGCTAAACTGTGGAATGGTTTGACCGTAATAATAAAGTAATAAGTAATTTTAAAAAAGCTGTCTAGCTCTCTTTCATATGAGAGAAGTGAAAAGCAGATTCTGATTTAAGAATGCAGGAATAAGAAAGAGCAGACAGATGTTCTAGTTTTATGTATTTGTCCTTAATTTATGCAGGCAGACTTTATGATTTATGATTACCTAATTTAAGGTGTGTTGCTTTCCTCTAGAAATGATTTGTTGTATCTGTAATGCAATACAAATAGCCTAAGTATTTCTTAACTAAATGTTTTGATAATGTTTTATATCTGATGATTATTGGGATAATGCAATGAATTGCAATGATTTAGTCGCAGGCACTGATTCAACTGATTCAAAGCCGAGTATTTATTATAATGACAGGCTATTTTAGTGATCTTCGCTGCAAGATAAATATTAAGATTGGCTAATCTGCATTTTTATATTGAAACCTATGTATTTTTATAATATCCAAATTAAAGCAACTTTTCTCTTCTGAGATGCTTTCCTGGTGTTTGTAGCATCACCAGTTAAATGGACAAAGCACTTAGTGTAGCATTTATTTGAGGTTTAATTTTGCGGTGACATATTCATTATTTATTCAAGACAGGCTGGTGTGGATGTTAATTTTGCTGCTAAATTAACACTTAACTATGCAAAGGAAAAAAGCAAAGATGGCAAGCCAGGAAACTGTCCAGCCTGTTGACTCATATCGCCAACACATGGTCCATATACAGTGGAGGCGTTTTAACAACCTATAGTACATTAAAATTAGATTATATACATTAATTTGTAGTGCTGCATTTACGCTTTTATTTATCTCAGACATGGATGCGTGTATGTCCTTGAAGAACGGGCAAACTACTGTCATGTTTCAAGCAGTGCACAGTGCTGTTAAATAAACCATGTGTTTTAGATGTGGCACTTGTTTTTTTTAGATGTTCAGAGTTGGCCTTCTCTAATCTGGGAGTCCTTATCTAACTTGAGAGGGGCATGTTTGTACACGAGAACGTTCCTTGCGAGGCTCTCAAAGCACACAAAAGGTGAACTCAACATCTCAACTCTTTGTTGAGTGCTGAGGTTTCTTTTCCACAGCATCACGCTCTCATAACTCTAAACGCTTTTGTTCTTTCAGCTGCTATTTATCTACACTAATAGTATTTCAGCTACTGCATGTCTACTGTTCCCTCCACCGGGCATTTCCACAGATTTGAAGCAGGAACTGTGAGTCTTCCAACAAAGTATTGCTTACTAATTAAAGATATGTCCACTGTGGCATGAAAATCCACATATACTGTGGACTTTGCTATAGCTGAGGAAAACATCCCTAGGGGGGTAAAGCTTGGATGCCAGATTTGGAATAGCTTTACAGAATATAGACGAGCTCTTACTAATCAAATTGCCTGATTTTATCGGTGATTAAACAACAAATTACCGACTGAAATCTGGCTTTGAAAATGTAAATGTATCCTTGTGTTTACCGGGAGCTGATCAAACCCTGAAATGAACTCCACTTCTTTGCATTTTCTGGACTCCCCCTGTTAGGTTTCATATTTATTTTGGAGTAGAAAGAGCAAGCTTAATGACTGCTTGTACATTAGCCAAGAAAACTATTTGGTTGTAAAACTCTAAAGTACAACACAGGCTGATACCAGGGCTTGTTATAGAGAGGATGTGCTGAGCTGGGCTGGCACACTGGAGCCAATTACATTCTACATGTTGATGAGCTCACATACAAAAGGATAAACTGGGCGAGGATTTCTGTTCAAAACGAGGCTATAGGTCTGCAGCTTTCATGTTGCCTTTACTGTACATTCCTGTGCAGCCTGTGCCCCTTCATAATTCACATCCCCCTCCGTCAAATGCGTATAAAGATACATATTTATGTCTGCTGATGTTTGGATTATCACTGATCCTGGCTGCTAAGCAAACACTTTGGCCAAATGTAAGGGTATCTGTCATGCTAGCTTGCTTCTGCCCCACCCTAGAGACGAGCGCGAGGGTCATGAGACTGGAAAGGCTGACAAAAACAAATCTTTAATCAATATCCGAGCCCTGAACGCAAAACCCTCTCTCTTCCGTCTCTGTCTCACAGCGCTCTGGGAGTGACAGTTTTTCTTTTTAATCTGTGCCCACATTGTGGAGAAATTGCAAGCTAATGTTTTGGCTATAGATCATTCAACAAATCGCTGCTGGCGGTGCATATCCAAAGTAACCGTTTGAATGCAAACATTTTCCACAACAGCTCAGTGGCTAATATGGCTTAAGGATGTGAGGAGCAGTGAAACAGTATCTGCTCTCTAGTAGCTATACCTGAAACACGAGGGCGGTGGATCCCAGAAGAACAAGCAGTCCTGTGGATAAACATTTGGCTCTCATCTCCGTCCAGCAAGAAGAAGGGCTGTGAAACTGAATTAGGCCCTATGGCAATGTCTCTTATCATTAGGTTGGATGACAGCCATCCACTGGGCTGGACCGAAAAAGGCCCTTTAGAGTTTAGCTCTAAAATTAGCCCAGTCAGCTAAATAAGCTTAGCTCAGACATAATTCATCAACTGGGGAGAGACATTTTAAAATACCATAATAAAAAAATATCCCTAATCTGCGGCACATACACTGTAGCCAAGCAATACATTATAACAGTGAATGATACTGTGTGTAATGATGAGTAAATTAGTGTACTTTTTAACATGCATTGAAATCATACCAAATCTGACCCATCACTTTAACATCATGAAGTATTTTGGGTGATTATATTTGAGCTAAAATAAGGTTTATTTGTCAACATGGAATCATTTTAAGGATAAAATAAGCTCTATTGTTTCACCAGGTGAGGCACCCTTGTAAGCTAAGAAGCAACAGATATGTTGATGATATAATCCCTGTATCATATTGACAAGTCATGCAGTCACAGTGAAAGACAGACACAGTCAAACATCACTTTAAATCATTATACATCGCTAGCAGGGGATTTGAAAGAAACCGTTTCTACAGTCTGTGAAATGTGTGGATATGGTGAGAAATATGAAAAATATCTACATTCAAACAGTCCACATGTGGTGTGTGGGTTGTGACATGCACTTAGTATAATAACCAGATCTATGAGAGGCGAGATGTCAGACCAGTTCATGACATGAGTGATTTAAAGCTTATACCAGAGGGGCAGTGACAGGTTAACATGGTGAAAGCAGTTACAAGGTGATGGCAGATGAATGAAAAAAATATCTAGACGAGACAGGAAGGATGTGGTCAGACGTGAAGCGGAGATGAAGTCAGGCAGACAAGGTGCAGTGGTCAACTGATGACATGCTGTCAATTAAAAGCGATCAATCAGGTTGTGAGGTGTGAAAGAAGAAGAAGAAGGAAAGGTAAAAGGGGGGTTTAACCTGCAGGAGACTATTGCCATGGCATTTACAGTAATGGGATATTCTCCCCGCAGACTTCAGATCAGGACACTTTCCTGTGATTCAGCTCAGCCCTAAAATGTGTGATTTATCATTTGCAGCCATGACTTCCAGGCTCATTTAAAAAAAGACAAAGTTCATCATAAAAAAAAATCGAATTAACTTCATTGAGTTTTGAACATGTGGAAAACATAACGTTCCTCTTTGTTACTGTGAATTATATTCGATTTGACAACATATAAAATAGCCCTAATTTCAAGAGGCTTAAAAAAGTTGCAGGACTGTAATAACTTGCATCGACCTTGAATTTCTACACCATTTATTTGATAATGTATCTACGAGTGAGACTGGGGCCACTAGTGAAGAGAGCACTTGATTAGACTGAAGTCTTTACGGAACTACTTGTGGGAGATTCTGAGCCAGGCTTTACTACAACACAGGACCATTTAGGCAGTGTCAGATTTCCCTGGCAGTAATCAAATGATTGGCCCACAGTACAGGGGCCGAGCTCCCCACCCCCGCCTGATGGCTCCTGATTGAGAGCGAAGTATGTAGACTTAAAATAGTCATGTGGTCGTGTGGGACTGGAAACCAATTATCTTCATCATTTGCCCTATGGTCTGTTCGATAACACTCTTACAGTACAGACAGTGAATTTACAAATCGCCCACAAGCAAATAAAACTGAACTTGTGTTGCTATGATACAACTAAACTACAACAAATAGAGCATTACATGGCTTCTAGCTATAGTATGTGGGATTGACCTGCAACACACACAACAGCTGTTTGTAAAAGAAAACAAATGTGTTTTTTCTCCTCCCAGTGAAATAGGAGAGATTTTGACACCATTTCTTGTGCATTTGTGCACAATATGCTTCATAATTTACAATCACATTGTTAACGTTCCCTCAATCCTGCGTGCACTGCGGCTCAATTTGGTTATAATAGTCCAGTTTATTATAGTCAAATAAGGGAAGACTGTCAAAAAGTCAAACAGCTAAAAAAGCGTAGGCCTATTACTGGAAGTTCAACAAACATGCACACACGGTTAACTGCCTGCAACAAACTGAAAATGACTCTTTATGTGTTTTCAGCCCTCTCCAAGCCCACCCATCCATAAAAATCCCATCTCAAGGAGAGCAGAGGTGAGGTCTCTCTCTTTCTCTCGCTCACTCCCCCTCTCTGCTGCTCTTGTTCTCTTCCACTTTCTCCCTCTTGCTTACACATGCACACAAACAAAGCCCTTCTTTCTGTATCATAACAACTCCCACAATTACTCAGACGATTACTCAGATCAATGGTTTACCTGCCTGCTTGAGCTGCTGTATGCTGCTACAGAGTGTCCTGGTGAGGCAGGGGAAAAGAAGACCGGGTAGCGTAATACCACGCAATAACATGGGGGGGAAGAGCAAGACCGGCAAAATGTGTTGTCAGTCACAGCTGTCACACTTGAGGGGGTAACGCAAAAGTCTATCAACTATGTTCCTGTTACAGTCTGCATCTCTGCGTCATAGATCTGCACCTGGCAGAAAAGCTGTCTTTTAAAAAACAGTTGGTGCAAAAGAGCTCTTCCTGCAACACATGTGGAGTATAACAAGGGGTTGTGGCGGATTTCAGACTCTATTTAGAAATGACAATACATGAGCACACTTAATTACCCCTCTCTAGTCTAGATTTAGTCTTCCAGCAGCGTGGAGACTGGTGTATTTATTAACAATGATGGGGCTCCTTTTATGCTGAGAGGCAATCTGCTTTAGAGAAGACAGTTTTCCAATGTGTAAAGACAAAAGGCTAAGTTCTAGACACATTTCTAAAGAGGAATGAATGGAAATCCCGCTCAAATAAAATCAAGACTTTGGCCTATATTCCTGACTGATTTATTTGTGTTGTGGCAGAAAATATCACTTGTACACAGACTTGTAAGTGCTCTGAAGCAATTCCCACAGAAGCTGGTTGTTATAACTCGTAAAAACCTCAGCTGTGATGTTGTGTTGTCTTTGTTCCGTGCCCCTAGTCTACAGTTCTCATAGATCATATGTAATGAGAGGCAGACCAAACACTAATCCAAGCAAACAATTAAACGATACAGCAATGCATCAATATTTTTGTCAGGCACTATTTGATCTAGAAAGATTTATGTAAGTCATACTCCTCGATCGGGTAGTTTTTTTTTCCTCTATCAAGTGCAGGTTTAAGAGAAACAGAAAAAAAAAAGGCAAGTACACGGCCATAATTGATGGCTCAAAGTGTAAGCTTTCTCTCGGAGGGTCTGCTCAGGTCCTGATCCCCTGGCCTCAACCTGAAACAATCACTCTTAGTTAACGACAACACTTCAGCTATTGACAGCGTGATCCCGTAAAGCAGACACTTCAATCAACAGAGCAGCCGGAGGAGGTGTTGTGTTGGAGGGGGGGGGGTGTCATGGGGACGGATGAAATCAAGAAGTAAATAAATGAATCAATGAATGAATAATAGATTGGCCAGCTAGTGGCTCTTTGGAGCAGCAATGCAGTATTAATAACTGACTCTTACTGTTCGTCTCTGTGTCATCACTGATACTCTTAGGTGGACCATGGCCAGCATAACACACTGCTGATCTGTACATTCGATCCGGATTACGAACTTTCTTCAGTCCTTCAGGAGGCAAAGAGAAAAGTAGAGGAAAATCGAGGAAAAGAAGCATTCTCCCAGCCTTTGGTAACTGAGCAAACTCCCCATGCAAACATTATCAACAGACACACAGTATATTGAAATACATTTGAAACACACAAGAGCTGTTGGGTTAGTCGTTCTGGTAATAATATTGATTGTAAATCACAGTGAATGTGTCTGTTGTCATTTAAAACAGAGAGATAATCCATTGAATGAACATTTTTTGTACCGTTTTGAGAAGTGCTACGCTGACCTGCTTTGATACGGGTCACTAACGCTCCTTATTGTATCAGTGCTAAACTTGAGGAATCAATACAATCAATCAGTGGATGCCGTGCAAAGCCGTCAGTAAAAGTCTATTACAGGCAGCATGACAAGTGATCCGTCTCAGAAACCACAGACCGGACCTGCGTGCCATCCATCCTCACCTCACTGATTCAATTCAACGTCTGGAGGAACATAATGTAGCGCCTGATTCAACACACAGTGGGAGAGCGAGTCGTCCGACATCACGACGAGGTTAAATTCATCCTTCTTTAGAAAACAGCGCCGAAATATTTATACCATTGCTGCACAGGCACTTTTGTAACTTAATGGCTGACTGCGTGCTTACTTGATGTTTTGCTGCTGCTTCCCCCTGAACTTTGAGTGAAAAGATAACATCATGAAACTTTTTTTAACTGCACCCGCTCGGAAATCAAAGTGAAATATTACTTCCAGCTTTGCTGAGGCAACAGGCCTAATCCTCTTCCTTTTCTTCTTAAAAGAAAAGTTTTCAGAGTGTTTCAGTTGTCCTAAAAGTTAATTTCCCTTGGATTCACAAGTTTACGTGTCAATAAACTATCCCATCATTGGTCTTGCATTTATGTGATTTTAAAATAATGTTATGTAATGTTTTACAGACCAAAACTGTCCGTATCAAGATTCAACTTCAGAGGTTAAAAGCATCAATATTTAACGTTAGCACAGTGTTTACTTTTTATGATGAATCCCAACACCACACAAGTGTTAGCAGTGGAGCTTGTGTTTACTAAAGTGCTTGTTCTGTTTCTACAAAATTGGCCTTTAAACAGCAATATTTTTATGACTACACTCTAGTAGATTCATAAAACCATTGGCTGTACTTTCCTCCAGAGCAGTCTGGGTGTGAGATATCAAATGTGTCTTTTCAGTGCCCTCCAGGCCTTGTACTTAAAGTAACGGACCCACAGTGCTTTTCATGAGTGTGAAGAGCAAAAAAAACACCCTCAAGGGTCCTGACAATCATTTAGGCTGGAGAGGAATACCCCAGGATGTAAACATTACATTAGTGAGTGAGAGTGGGCCGTGGCCCTTGGGTTTAACACAAGATGTAACCCTCAGTTGTTATGGGCCATCAGAGGACCTGCCAAACGTCTGAGAGAGTTCAGATCTGCCTGCATACCACAAGGACAAAAGGTTACGGAAACACCGTTTATCTCTCTACACGGCTACCCGACATCCAGGGACATGTCATGTTAAAACTGTCATAGTGATGTATTTTTAAACAGCATGCTCTACATTCATGAATTAAGAAAACGGGATGCATGAGTAAAGACCCAGCATGACAGCTGTGTGTAAAAGCTTTAAGGGCCACGTTTGAATGAGGCAACATCACATTTATGTCAAGGTACGAAGCACTCTCTGTTTCTATGCTGCTCCTCCTCCTTTTCCCACTGACCGGCCTCACAGGAACACTGAAAATAACTTCACCTGCTCAGCAATGGGACTTTGAAGCCAGGGTTTTTCAGTGAGAGCTCGCTGTGTTGGAGAGCCGTCGAGATTAACAACTGGAGCCTATTTGTTAAGTTCAGCTCAGTAGATGAATACGTTAGGACTATACGCCACAATGAAGACATTACTATCATAAAGCAGATGTCTTTATGTTTTGTCATAGCCACAGACAGATTTCTCATATAGTTAGGTGTGTTTTTGTAGCTCAATAGCACCCCCTGGTGGGACTCTGTTTGGTGGTTGGCACACTGACATCCAAACAACTGAGTTCAGCCTTTTATCGTTTACCCTTATATAGACAGAGGCAATTTGTTTACTCCTATTTTAAACATAAAAGTGGTTCTACTTCAAAAAGACTTCACTTTTAAGGTTATTGACACCAATCTCTGAAGGAGGTCTATTTACTTTTGAAGCCTGCAACACTACTTATGAACAGCTCAGAAACAGCTGCACCTATAAGGAGTCTTTTTTTTCTCGCACTCAAATTATGCAAACACTTTTCAAGTGCAGGATGAGTCTTTCGCTCCACTTCAAGTTAATTCAAAAATATGTATATAAATACCCCAAGTTTAGGACATACTGTTTTAATGACATATCATTATACTCAATTCTGTCAATCAAAAAACTAAAGTTAAACATTTCAAAGTATGATGACCATAACAAAAAAAGAACATAAACATGAACAGGACATTTGAATTAAACATGCACAAAATCTGGACAGTCTTTAGTCATTTCAATACAAATCTGGCAAATGCATTTTAAGGTTGATTTATGCTTTTTTATTATCTAAGAATGTCAGCCCTTAACTCTTTCTAGTTTAAATACTAAGCAGTAACAAGCTGAAAACTACTCCCTTTAGCATTGATGCAATACATCTTTTATATTTTCATATAAGCTTAATTACTCACCAAAAAATTCCATTGGCCTCTCTGAATGAGAACAGATCGCTTATGCATATGTTTTGCTATAAAATATCCCATAAAGAGGAAATAATTAAGTCGAGTGAATTTAATGTTAAGTCAGTGAGCCGTATGAAACAGGCTGAGGGAGAAAGTCATCATTTTGTCCCTATGTGTAAAGTAGTGTTATGAGCAGCTGCTGGAAACCCTACACTCTCCATCCTCCTGCTTCCTCTGTGTGATGGCATTTCATTTCAAGTGCGATAGGGCATTGCGAGCGGAGCGGGCATTACAACGTTGTGAAGCCCGTGTCTCGAACCAAATATAGGCCAAGTAGTAGTCTATAATTGGCATTTGGACAAAAATAAATATATCCGCTTATGTAAAAAACAAAAAAGATACATCACTTCTGACTCGCAAACACTATTCGCTGAATGCCAGCGCTTCAAGGAAGAACTGAACGAGCCTCTCTAAGACGGAGGAATATAAAACACAAAAACATTATAAAAGAGATGTTCAAATGATCTTTACAATGCATTCAAAACACCCTGCACATAACGATTGAAGAAAAGAGCCGTGTTGACAGATAAACTGACAGAAGCAAGCCGCTTTTTTAAAGCTGGGTAATAAGGGAAGAAGTTAGTCGATGCCAATGACATGTTGTCATTAACTTAGCATTGTTGTTAACAACTTGAATTTGCTCGCCTTTAGACAAGAATTGCGAGCAAAATAAACGCTTTACTTTTACCACGCGGACTGTTTGTCCCCGTGGCGGGCTTTAAATGTGGGCTACGATTGGAATAGTAGCTGGCTAGAATGCAAGCTAATATTAGCTGGCTAGGTGATGTCTCCACGTTTTAGCAGCCTTTTCGGAGGAAAACAGCGGAGACGTTTTCTACACAAAAATTCTCCACTTGTCCTCGCGTCTGTGACATCTTCCGCACAGAGTTGCAACTGTTCTAAAATCACACAGCGGTCATACTAGTAAATTAATCCCATTATATTTCTCTTACCTTCCGGCTTGTTTTCGGCAGCCATTTCCCCTTCACGCGCAACATCCTCCTCCTCCTCACGACCGTGGGTACCACGCGCGTGCACGGCGAGGACAGCACGAGGAGGGACCGGAGCAGCAGCGGCGAGTCGGTCCGTCCGAGCAGAACTTACTATTGGCTGCGAGAGGAGACTGACAGAGAGGATACACAGCTCCCCTCACCTTCACACACCACCAGCCTGCTTCTGTTTTTTTAAAGGGAATTTAAAACAGCTCAGAGGCGCTGCATGACGCTCCTCTTAAAAGAAGGGGACGCAGTGGTGTAAAGTAACTAAGTAGGCTACATTTACTCAAGTACTTAAGTACAATTTTGAGGGGCTTGTACTTTACTTGAGTATTTCAATTGTTTGCTTCTTTGTTCTTGTACTCTCCTTAAATTGAGAAGTAAATATTGTACTTACATACTTTTGTATACATTTAGTTACTTTGCAGATTTTGATTAATTATGTGAAATATAATCAACCCTTAAATATGCAATATGTTACACCTGGCGCTAGTAGTCAAAACATATGATATATGTGATACTGAAATGGGCCAGTCTGCATAATTAGTACTTTTACTTTTGATAATTTAACTATATTTTGATTAATACTTTTCTACTTTAATTTGAGTAACATTTGATTGCAAGACTTTTACTTGTAACAGAGTATCCCTACACTCTACTTGTACTTCTCCCACCTCTAAGGGGACGTGTTATTATATTAAAAATAAAAGAATTAAGGCTCAGTAGGTGACGCTGCATATTTTAATTTAAACTAATTAGACTGTAAATACAAAATGTTTGTCTTTGAGCCGTCCCACTAAAGTTGTTTTACACTGAATAAACAATTTTACTCCTGAGTGACAGAAAACGTTTAGATTAGTCTGTTGATATTAGGCTAATTAGACGACTAACTGTTTAATGGCCTTCATTAAGTTTGTTTTTAATGTAAGCTTTCCTCAGAGCTGCTGATCTAAACTGATAATTGAGGTCTTCATACCACTGATAACAAGAAAACTCTCTGCGGATACAACATTTGCATATTTTATCCTGTTAATCATCCATAACAGCAAATACGTTTTAAGTTTGTCTTGTTTTTTTAATTTAATGTTAATTGTGGTACATTGAATCAAATCAGTAGCCTATGACATGTGATTATTGGGTAGTCTTGGGAACATAGCATAATACAAACTACCAAAACAACACTGCAAACTTATCAAACAGTACTGATTGTCTGCACTGTCTATCAATCAAGTGTCCAGATGTCAGTCTACATTTGAAAGCCTGGGGACGAGTGTGTTCCCTATTATCCATGTCAAACTGATTTCATACTGCCGTACAATGATGCTGAATGCTGCAGGCCATACTAGAAGATGTGGATCCGACCATAAGAAAACAATATCAGATAAATACTTTAGGTACTGGGGGGTCGATGTGATGCACAGATGTGAAGAACAACTGCTTACATTTACTTTAATTCTGCTCACTATGCCATTAAGGTTTCTAACTTCCATCAGTATGGCGCAGTAGCATATAGGCTTGACAATAGTATGGCTACGTTGAATGACCACAGGCAATCTAATTACACATCATAGTGCTTAATAGGCTGTGCTGTTGGCACTCGCGTCAACTACAGCACTTAAGGACAGCCTTCACCCTGCATTAACAGGCTGGTGGCCGTCAGTGCTGAAACGCAGTGTTTACTTTGAGCTGGTAGTGCTGAAAGGACAGCTCCTCTGCTGCCTGCTGCTCGTGCCCCTTTGTATACAGTCAATGGCTTTGTTGTTGTTGCACAGAAAGTAATAATGAACTAATGAAAGACTAATGCAGTTTAATCACCCCTAGCCTAAATTGTTCCTATGTGGATAGAATGCAGATAACATTGTTTTAAAGTTAGATATAACGTCATATGTAGCCTATAGTAACTATATTCAATATTAATTGTATTGCATTAAATATGTATGACTGTATTCAAATTAGTGTTTTTCTTAATACAAAATTGCATGAAATTGTTACATTGCCAGTTGCAGAGTAAAAAAATAATATATTACACTTTATGGGGAATTTATTATACACTCTTTGGGGGTTGTGAGGAAAAACCAACCCTACCTTTTTACTTTGCAACCAATCTTATGTGTATGTCACGACAATTCCTTATAAAATCTTCAGTAACGGTGAATAAAAGATCATTTTAAACTTTAAAGTGTAAAGCACAAGTTGAAAAAATCATGAACAAGCATGTAAACAAAGCTGCTGTGTTGTTATTCATCCGCAACACAAGGGGGCGATAGAGTGCGCACAGAAGGCTTTAACCGACCTGAATGCCACGAAGAAGAGATGACCGGGTGTAAACATGGCGTCTTCCTTGGACGATGATGAGATCCTCAACGATGATTACTATTCCCTGCTAAATGTTAGGAGAGAGGTAAAATATGCAGCAGTGATATGGTTTGATGTGTGTGCAGGGGCATGTCGCAGCAATTCTATAAACTTTATCCGGCTGATATTGAGCAGTTTCGTGTACAATCACATGTATCGTTAGCTAGGTGGCTAGCTTGTGACCCTCGACATTGATTTCTATGCTGTGACTCCTCGGCTGGATACTTTGTTTGCAAGACACCCAACAGGTTGTGAGGTTAAGACTTTTCCAGCAGGGGCTGTGTGTTGATAAAGTTAGGCAGAGGATCGCGCGTTACTGCCGGGATCTGGAAGCTAAAGATAATACATTGACAGTTATTTTCAGTTTCATAATTATCTCATGGACAGTGCTAACTAAAGTTAGCTAATGCTACAACTTCAGGGTTTCAGCATTAATTATTTACAGCTGATCAGATTGCAATGGAAATATCTGTCTGGGAATCAAATACTTTCTGTCTGTCAACCTGTATTAGTAAAGAAGAGAACATTATGTTCAAATGCAAGCAGTGGTGGAATGTAACTAAGTACATTTACTCGAGTTATGTTACTGTAACTCACAAAGTCCAGTTTTGAGATATTTGTACTTCAGTGGCTCCATTTTATGCTACTAGATACTTATTTTTACTTTAAAGTTAAGTAATGTTTACTTGTAACAGTCTTTTTAAACTGTGGTATTAATAGATTCACCTAAGTGAGCAAACTGAATAATTCGTCCACAACTTTATGCAAGTTGACACTTTCAAAACACAATATATTTTGGCACAAAAACATGCTGTTCCAGATTGACTATGTTAAAAGATAACTCGTATATGTCCTTGTTAAGATGATAAGCATGAATAACTAAAATATACAAAAAAAGTTTGCAAAATAAACGAGACATTTTCTCAACACATCTTAATAAAAGTGTATAATCTCCATGTCAGTGTTTAAGAAGATAACACATAATAATACAGAACATTACATAACAAGCGAATTTGATGACTATTGGGGCTATACCTGTTCTACTATAGTGTATCCAACAACAATATTAGTAAAACCAGAATTTAAACAGCTGTTTTCTGTTTTTCAGTTACCTAAACCCTGCATAGTACAACAGTTCATTTTCATTTCATATAAGTCTTGGATGATTTGAAAGTAAAAGTGAAAGTAGTGGAGTTAAGCTGTAGCAACATCCTGCTGTGTGTTTTGTATGTTGTTGCTCAAGTTTACCAACAAGTTTCTCTTTCACATTTATGCGTTGTAATCTTGTGCCTCAGGCGACACAGGACGAGCTGAAGGCGGCATACAGGCGATTATGCATGCTGTATCACCCAGACAAACACAGGGACCCTGAACTAAAGCGTCAGGCAGAACAACTTTTTAACCTCGTACATGAAGCTTATGAAGGTAAGAACAGCTTTTCAGATAAAGCAAATGACGTTCATTATGTTATGGTACTATTCTGAGGGTTAATAACGTTGGTGGTTATCCATGTCTTTTCAGTGCTTCGTGAACCACAGGCACGAGCCATCTATGATATCTATGGCAAGAGAGGACTTGATGTTGATGGATGGGAGGTAAGTCATTTAGTGGCTGTAGTGGACAGTAATTCATAAATAATGACATACAGTTAGAAACAATAGCCCTCATCATTATTTATTGAGCTCAAAACATACAATGTTCTGAATTTCACAAGCATGGTTATTAACCTGTTAAGCCTTTTTTTTTTTTTTTTCACGAAACTGTGTCTCAGGGCTTCTTAACATTTAACAACCTATTAATGTGTCATATCCACTTAACGGGAAGAAACTCAACTAACTGACGATATTGACAATTTTTGCCGAAACAAAACACAAGTCTAACGCCGAGCGTCTGAATTAGCACTAAGCAAAAGAGTAGTAACGCACTTAGCACATAACTCACGGTAGAAGTATGTTATACTTCATCGGATCTGCACAAACAAGATATCATATGAAAGCTTAGATTCCACAGATTCCAATGGTATAAGTATCATCACTCCACAACCAACACTTGCGGCAGCGAAGGCGAAACCAGACAACACACAACTTAGCTTTACGGGGTCAAAATGGCAAATACATCTTACCTTTGCTGTTTTCTGATCAAAAGTTGTGTTCAATGGCATTAAAACGCATAGAAACGCTGCTGAAGGTTAATCCAATGTGTCTGTGTCACTTTGAAATGATTACTGATAATCCATCATCACATTTATGTCAAAAACTGACTTTTCATATAGAGTGTATGAGAGCTACAACCCAGCTTCCGGTTTTGGGCATTATGGCTGCTCATCACTCATTCACCAATGCGTAATGTTTAGATGGATTTTAGGAACTTCCCCTCGATTCTATTGGCTCTAACGGTTCAAAACAGGTGTCAGTCACCAAAATCGACCGATGGGTTTCAGAGATATGGCAAATGCACCCAAATGACCCATTTTTTTTTCTAGCCCTCTCTAAAAAGGTCAAATGTCCCTTGTTTTGCATCAATCTTGATACAGGGTACTTATTATATGTTATAGTTTGGATTCCTAAAGCTTTTAGTCTGCTATCCCATCATTCAAGGGTGGTTTTCATTATAGGTAATGTTTTATTTTTAGACGGAAACTATCTATATTCAATCTGAATTTACTTTAAAATAAAAACATCTAGGTTGATTCTGACTTTTCTACATCCGACTCACAGGTTTATACGGAGCCCCTAAAGGTTCATGGAGAGAAAAAGAAAGTGAAACTATTTTATGTGCACGAGAATGGAGACAACCGTTTCATTGCAGACTGTTATGTTTATGTGGAGAAATGGCAGTGCATACATTATTTGAGATATATTTCACACTCTGACTTCATTTAGGGACATTTTGGCCAGGTGTTTAGAGCTATTTGTTTAAGCACCGGATTCGCAAAACAGAAGAGTCTGCAAACCAGTCTGCTTTGATCTATGAATTCATGTCCGTGACTCACAGTATCTGCTGCCCACAGCTGTTTTATAGAAGGAAACCTCCTTCACTTTATGAAATCTCTGCGGCACCAGTGGCCTGTACTACGAAGCAGGAGTTGCTATTTATACTATTCATTCATGAAGTATGACGCTGCGCTGTCAGCACGCGTCTCCATGTTTGTGATTGGTCAAATGTTGCTAACCCCGTCCCTTTCACGTGAACGCGCTCTCAGCCGGTCAGAGAAACCCTGGTTGATATACTGAGTTGATAACCAGCTCCGTAGGACCGTTTAGCGACATTGCGTTTGTTAGGGTTAGTTAAGCC
>NW_011365873.1:0-40242 GCF_000735185.1 Notothenia coriiceps | reverse complement strand
GGCTGCTACGTTTAACCACACACTCCTATACACACATCGAACTACCAGAGTATTCCCCCTCGTTTTATGAAGGAGATGTCCTGTCACCGGGGCGCATGATGTGTGTGTGTGTTTGTGCTCAGCTCCGCTCTGTGTGTGCTTGTTCGGTGTGTTTGTGTGTGTGTCCGACACCACCGGCATTTGTTTTCAAATTACCACGAACAGTAATTTACACAAATCTGGTTCTCCATAGTTATGTGTATTCCCAAGTGAAAGAAATTTGTTTAATCTCGATGTAGTACTATAGTCCTGCCGGAGTGCACCGGAACGAACGACACTATCATAAACAAATGCACGCACACGCACACGCACACACACACACACACACACACGCACACACACACAGGCAACCGGACATATTCTTCATAAAGCTAATAATCGGGCAGCTCGATGTGTTTTACCATAAGAAAGTATCTTGTGCGAACGAGAAAGTATCTCGTTTTATTTCAATTGAGGCCACGTATTACATCTCGTGCGCACAAGTTAATAACGCGTGGCCTCGTTGTATTTATTTTTCTCTCTATGAACCGTCCAGGGCTCCGTAGGTTAATCATTACTTTGAGAAAAAAGATGATTAATGTACCCCCTTTTTAGAAGTGAAGATTTAGTCATTTGTTCTGGGAATGTCATTTTCGAGCCTGAGACCTGAAAGGCCTGAGTCTTGGGGCTTAACTGGTTAAGCCTGTATTTTATCCACAAAAACATTCTGTCCAATATGACATTCCCTTATTGAACTTGCTTAAATTAGTTCTTGTTCTGCTTCTTCTGTGTTCACTTTAACTATAGATGCTTGATAGTAAAAAACATGACACACAGAACATATGGGAGTATGTAATCCTGGTGAAATTCCTCCTACTGTCATTCTTAATCCGCACCATGTGAGGCAGACATTTGCTTTGAAATCGTATCTCCCTACATCCAGGTGGTGGAAAGGAAAAGAACCCCTGCAGAGATACGAGAGGAGTATGAGCGTCTTCAGAAAGAGCGAGAGGAGAGGAGGCTTCAGCAAAGGACCAACCCAAAGGCATGTTCACAGGGAAACCTCACATCAAATTGACTGGATTGAAAAGAGTCATTAGGCATCTGGTGCATATTTATGTAAATCATTCATTAAAGCAGCGTTTTTTCTCCTGAATTTGTTATTTGCAGGGAACGATTAGTGTCGGCATTGATGCCACGGACGTCTTCGACCAGTATGAGGAAGACTATGAGGATGTGGGCAAAGGGGGAGTCCCACATATGGAAATCAACAAGATGCACATATCACAATCTATAGAGGTGGGTTTTCAAGTGGCATTTGTTTTGGAATGAAAGAGTTGTAGCACAATTACATTTACCATAAGACTTCCTGTTTCTGTCTCTCTGTCACTGCAGGCTCCTCTCACTACAAAAGACACAGCTGTTCTGTCTGGCTCCTTGTCAACCCACAATGGAAACGGAGGTGGCACCATTAACCTGGCCTTAAGAAGAGTCACCTCCACCAAGGGATGGGGAGAGGTATGCTGCATTTTTCTCAAGGAACCACACACACCTTTTTTATATAGACTTCAAATGGCACTCTTTCTTCCTGTCACTCCTGTCTGCCTTTGTGGTACAACATGCAGTGACATTCTAAGATAAGGAAAAGATGAAACCTTACCGGCTGTGTGTCTGTTCACAGGTCGAGCTCGGTGCTGGAGACACCCACGGACCTCTTTTAGCGATGAAGATTTTCCGGAACTTGACGCCTCGATTGTATGTGTTGAACTGCAAGAGTAAATAAATGAGAAGAACGTATTTGTAACAAGAAAATGAACAATTCAGTGCCCTTTTTGTTTTACCTCAGCTTCGTGACCGGTCAGTGTGGGCTCCAGTTGTCCTCCCGAGGAGTGCGTCCTGGGTTTACCACGATGCTGGCGCGTCACCTGGACAAGAACACTATGGGATACCTGCAGTGGCGCTGGGGCGTGCAGTCCTCTATGAACACCAGCATCGTCAGGGACACCAAGAGCAGCCATTTCACCTTCGCTATACAGGTAAGCAGCCTTCTGGAATAATAGTTATTATTGTAGCCAGGACACCATTCAATCAACAGCTGCTTGTATCAGAGTTACCATTTGCTTTTCCTCTCTCTGCAGCTTGGCGTTCCTCACATTTTTATGATGATGAGCTACCAGTACAAGTTCCAGGATGAGGACCAGACAAAGATTAAGGGCTCAGTAAAGTAAGTTATCAAAGAGCAGTGAGTTCATATTAACGTGGCAATGTACAACATTTCCCCCTTTGTTTACAAATGGTATTATTGTTGGCACCACTGCCGCAAAAGCCAACAGGATCACAGCTCACTGTTGACACCAATTTAGCAAACTATTTACACCACAAGGGAAAAAGCAAGAAAATAAATGAAATTGTATTTGAATTAATTCCCAACGACTCTTGCATTGTGCGCAGACTGTCTATCCCTTACTCCAACCGACACAACCCAAAGGCTCAGAGTGAGAGTATGCTTTCACCTGGCATTTTTTAACTACTTTTGTATCGAGTGCTAGGTTTTTTATTAAGAAAACATTTGGCAAAACTGTAAAGGCCAATCTGTGCTAACTGTGTATTTTGGTTTTTACAGCGTTGTAGCCTGTATACACATTGTCAGGCAGAATTGAACAGTGAAAGCAAGGCCTGTAGGGAACTCATCTAACGCTGATAGTGTCATTATTCTAAAGCTATTACACTATTTCCTAATGTTAAGGTAATTAAAGCATAAAACATGTATATTGCCACTTTAAAACCCCTATTATGGGTCCAATTTGTTTGTGGAGAAAAGCAAATGAATGACTTCCCAAATAGACACAGTTAGAAGTTTACGTGCAAGAACTGACAGCTCACATTTTGACTGCGTTCAGAGTTATAGAGAGTGATTTTGTCTTTGTGTCACAGATCAGGTTTCTTTGGGACGGTGATCGAGTACGGTGCCGAGAGGAAGATCAGTCGACACAGCGTCCTCGGGGCCACCGTCAGCGTGGGAGTGCCCCAAGGTGTCTCCCTCAAGATCAAGTAAGTGAAACTTCTGCTCCAGTTTCCTGTTTGAGTGTTTTCCTCACACTGCTGTTTCCATGGCACCCATGAAGGCAGGACATCATGAAAGCCAGTCCAATACATTGTCTACAGATTGTTACTGCCCTAGCTGTGCATATGTAAGCATGTCAACATAGGATTGCACCCACATAAATGCTATTTGGTCTTAGGATTGAAGTTTCATAGTTTAAAGTGGACCTATCATGCTATATTTGAATAATATAGTGTAGGACCATACTTATATAAGGCATATTTATACTTTTTATTTTTCAAAATACCAAACAGATCATGCATTTTAGCCATTCCTCATTTCGCTCAATTTAACACTGTCTTTGCATGGGCTGATTCTGTGAGAACAGCACCATCTACAGGCCTGGCATATGTACTACAGCGCCTCCGAACGGCAATGTCCGTGGCTGTCTCCTCCTGATTGGTGGAGTTGGCCCAATAGCCGTAGCGCCACTTCTGTGACGTCATAGAAGTGTTCAAATCTGGATCAGTCTGTATCAGATCCGTTGCAGCCCCTTTTTAAGAGATTTGGGTATGGAGGAAAATAGAGAGGGTTGTGTTTTCTGACACTTGGTGAGTTCACTGGAACACCGGGGACACATATTCATGTATAAAAGACGTACAAAAGTGCATTTTGCATGATAGGTCACCTTTAACTAAGGTCTCCTTTTTGACAATAATCTTAAATCTGACGAACAATTGGCAGTCGATTCTCACTGTCCTATCTAACCTATTGTAAAGCACATCATTTCCCTTTATCACTGACATTTGTATGCATAACATCCTCCTAACACACTGCCCCTTCTTCTTGGGAAAATGTGCTGAAGGACCGATAATTATCATCTGAAGTTCAGGTCCATTTTACAGGACAGAGAAAAGGCAATCATGGTCAATGTGATTGCTGTTGAATCTTTGGTTGAAATAGTTTTTGCATGTTTTATGCATTATAATGATTTTTAAGATTGCATATTAACAGGGTATTGTATGCATGCAGCTGAGACAATATCGTTGAATGTGACCTTTTTGTTCTGCTATTTTCTGATAGAGATTCCTACAAATATCACATAGAGTGACCAATTTAGCAGCCAGTTAGAGGCCATCTTCATTTGAATAATGAAACAAACTCTTTATCCGCAGGCTAAACAGAGCGAGCCAGACGTATCTCTTCCCTATCCACCTGACTGACCAACTCCTGCCAAGTGCTGTATTTTACGCCACAGTTGGACCACTGGTTTTCTACCTCGCCATCCAGCAGCTCATTATTCGGCCCTACGTGCGGGCCCAGAAGGAACAGTAAGAGACCTTTCTCTTTACGTTGGCCGTTTCATGCTAGAAATGTTATTGGAAATAGCACCACATGTATTAATATAGTCCAATTTGATGAGCTCTTTTCATTTCTCCATTTATCTTTCTCCTCACCAGAGACTTGGAGATCAAGCAGGAGAGCTCGGCCTCTAATATAGCCAAGAAGAAACAGGAGGCAGAGTCTGCTGTGAGTATTTTACAGGCCTACGGTAACATTCCTACATAGTGGTTAAAGAGCAACTTGCAGGTTATTTTTTTTACTACATTTATGCTTAACCTTGCCTGAAAATTACATTAAAAAAGTGAATTCAGGATTTGATATGTTTTTGATATGTTTTACGAGACACAAGGGCAGGAATTCAGAGGGAAAGGAGCCGTTTTGAGCTCTGCTATTAAAAACAGTTTTTTTGTAACGTCATATGTAACATATTACGACGTCACATGGGGGAGCAACTTTCTCGGACTCCTTCTCTGCCCAATTCACGGTAGTAGTTGGTAGTTGGTTTGAGTGGTTCTGGTAGTTTTTCGGTAATTTTACATTGCATTTCACCATTTGTAATCATGGTGAGCTATTGTGTTTGTGCAGGTTGCACAAACTCCAGCCTGTCAGGACATCGAGTCCACAGTAAAAAGGACCGGAGCTAGCGTTCGTTCCTGGGTGCGTTGTGCATCCACCTCCCTGCAGCACATACTCTCCACAGCTTTATTTTAGCGTTATTTCTTCTAATCCTTGGCTGCTCCTGGTCTCTTGGACGCCGAGCAGGCTCATCATTATAAGGTTGTGGTCCATCATATGCATTCGAATATATAGATGTTCAACCTCTTCTGTGTCAAAACTAGCATTGTGAACCATGTTTATTCATACGGTAGACCGGCCGCTCTCCCTGATGTGACGTCACACGCGGGTGGTCTTTTTTTATGTGGAAGTAAAAATGTCTTACAAAAGCGACGTACAGATGTCACTGTAGTGTATATTTCTGTATATCTTTTTTGAAAATCTAATGTATACATCATTTTCCTACACATTTATTCACTGGGGTCTCTAACCTGCAAGTTGCTCTAAAAGTATTAGATGACTAATAAGATTCTGTTATTGTGGGTGACTGTCCCACACCAGTCAGATGAAGAGGCTGAGTTGGGATTAGATACAATTCAAAGTCTTAGTGAAATTCATTAGTATAATCCATTTAACGGGGAATCTCACTGTTTGTCTCCTTCCCTTCCTCTCTGTGTCTTTTCCTCCGTACAGATCATGCTCATGCAGGAGTCTGTGCGCAGGATTATTGAAACCGAGGAGTCCAAAATGGGTAAGATCAGTAATATTTAAAGGATAAGCTTATGCTGTGAATAATGTTTTTTAAGCAGGTTGTCAAACGATTTGATCCTCTCACATTGTAAACTGTTTTTAATACGTTGAAAATGTTGATTCCTGGTTCTAATTTGCTTTATTTAAAGTGTAACTCCTAAGATTTGACTTATAAACGTATAAACAAGCCTAGTCTGCTTTTAGCATAAACATCACTGCTGGTATTATTTCCCGCTATGGTTCGCACGGCAAAACTTATAAACTAAAGTAGAATAATTGCTTTTACTGGTCTTCCTGAGCAGTTCACTGAAATCTAAAGTGACTGTTGACCTGTCAAAGGCAAGACAAGTGTGTGGGCCGTTCTATTGAAGTATGACTTATTTTACACTGAATTCATCTATTTTATGGAGAGCTTTTAACACAGGGTATACATTGTTAATAAAGGAAATAGACTTTAGTGGATTTTTGTAAAGACCCTCCTGTTTCTGTTTGACTAGTGATAATTGCTTATTTTTTGTTGGCTTTTTTTAGAAAGTATAATTTTCACCTTGGGGAGTTTGGCAAGTGATAATTGTCTTATGACACCTGGCACTGTAGAGGTTGCTTTAATTTCTGTATCATCAGAGGCCCCCTAGACCGTGCCCTTGTAAAGTAACAGTTAATTGCAGGGTGTGTGTGTCTGTGTGTCGCTGTGTAATGACTGACACACAGCTCCTCTTTAATATTCACTGGGCCACACTCTATGAAATGGTTAGGGTATTTTTTATGCAGCTCGCAATTAAAATTAATTGTGCTGTCTTTTTAGTTGTATACTCACAACGATAATTGTAACAAACAAGCCTAAAAAAATGACACTGGCTTTGTTATTAAATATGTGGCTGAAATTGCTGGCATGCAATATTTAAATGAGTCAATCGGGAAAGTTGGGATTTTTGTTGGACTTTTACTTTTAGTGCATTAAAAAAGCTGTTAATGTTTCCTTATCCTATATCCTTGTATATTTTTAAATGCACTCTTTCAAAGGTCCCATATTGAGAAAAGTGAGATTTATATGTATTTTTTTGATTAAAAAGCAGGCTTCGGTGCTGCGTAAATATTGTGAAAATGTCAAAACACTCAGAGAAATGCCAAAAGCCTTTATTAAGAAACTGCTTTCAACCAACTGCGTTCAGATACCAGGTAAAAACGAAGGTGGCCGACAGGTGCAAACGCACTACAGCGGCCCAAAACACTTCCATTAGCAGAAACGCACCGCACATTCATAACTATGCAAATATAAAAATAGAAATGTGCCAAAACAAATGCAAAAAAAAAGAAAAACCTCTTTACCAACTTGACGAAACACAGGGTTTACTCAGAGTGCTGCATAAACGAAACGCTGCAAATACGAAAAAAGCTGCAAGAAGCTAAAATCACAACAAAAAGGGGACTAAAAGTGATGCACACAGCTGGGAATGGAGCGCTTGTTGACGTTAACTGCCACAAAGGCCAGCTGTCAAATTAGCATAACGCTCCCCTTTAAATGTTACCAAAACACGCTAATAAAGGACTTTAATCAACACTATCCTTGATGCTGTTGCTTCATTAAATCAGGTCTCATCATCCTCAACGCCTGGTACGGCAAGTTTGTGACGGACAACAGCCGAAAACACGAGAGGGCAAAGGTCATCGATGTGAGTGTGCCACTGCAGTGTCTGGTGAAAGACTCTAAACTCATCCTCACTGAAACCACAAAGGTAAAGATTTACAAACTCTTAAGAATGTATTCAAAACCTATTTTCTCTACAGATTCCTTCCAGCGTGATGATTCAGACTATTCATGACCTAATTGTGTCTTTGCAGTCAGGACTCCCTGGTTTCTACGACCCCTGTGTGGGGGAGGAGAAGAGCCTGAAGGTGCTGTATCAGTTCCGCGGAGTCATGCATCAAGTCCTGTCAGGAGACACGGAACCACTCAGGATACCAAAGCAATGTAAGACAGAGTGTACTCTACAGCACAGTGACTCTCCAGAATGGGGATTATGTCACGGTTGTTTGCCCCAGTCAAAGTCATATTTAACTTCTTCAGTGAAGGTTTAATGATTAAGAAGCTAGTCTTGAACTCTCTAACCGGCAACTGTTTCAATTCTTACTGTTAGACGGATTTACCCTTTTGTAGATGTTTGCGATGCAACATATTTCAAGTATTGTATTTGAACTGAGAGATCCGCTGATTTGTCTTACCTGTCACCTCCGCGCCATCAGCGTTGTGTCTGACATCTTTGTTTCTTCCTCTGTACAGCTCACAGGATTGACGCAGACACATAGGCGCTCCTCGGCCGACCAAAAAGACTCATCTCTCAGCTGTTTCACAGAAGATGGATACAACTGTTTTAGATACGACATGGATTGAAGTCCTTGTTACTCGGAAAACATGCATTTCCCTTTTTGTCTTTATATTCATTTAAATATGCAGAGCGGAGTAAAAACATCACAGACTGGAGTGATCATAATTCAGGATCTCTGGACAGGGTCGTGGCCTGCTAGAAAGTCTAATGTGACACCCCAATCAATGGCTACCATTTTAAGTCCCGGGTCTTTTAGCCTTCTTGGTATCCATTTATTTTTGGTATGGCTTGTCTTTTATGATTGAGTTCTATGTACTGTAATGTACACAAACTGCAGTGCCTATGTGGATGACGACATGAATGCACCTCTGTTTATTTGCCATATTATTAAAATAAGTCTCTCTGATGTTGCTTTACCATTTTGGAGCTTTTTTCTTTTCAATAATAGAAAAGGTTTATTTGAGTTGTTATTGTTGGTTTAACCCAGTTTAGAGAAGAGTTGCTTGTATGTCAGTGTTCTTGGGGAAATGTGTGATTTTGCAAGATAATATAATTGTTAAAAGTAATAAGGCACTATATGTCTATTGGCATGGGAAAAGTACATTTAAAAAGGTTTAGATTGGCAAGTGTATTTATTTACTTAAATGTTTAATTAATTCATGGTTCAACATCTCCCTATGATCCTTTTCTGGATCTGAGTGAATTGTTTATGCATTTTTCTTCCTTGACTTGTTTGCCAGTTTGTGTGCCATAAATAGAAAGGAGAGGATTAAGTGAAACAACTGCAAGACCTAAGATTGCTTTACCCCCTGTGGAAAATGCACCCTGCTTTTTCCAGAATCATAACGAGCGGATTATGCAAAGAGGGCTGACGTATTGTCTATTTTTTTTTCTGAAACCTCAAACAACATCTCTACAATGATTATTCTTTTGAAAGCAAATTAAGTTTGACACATTGTTCATCAGGCAAGTCTAGTTTCTTTTTCAAGGATAACTGACTGATACGGTTTGGTGATCAATTTAACTAAAAGCAGTTGTGTTTGAATACTCTATACATACAATACAGAAGGCCAATATATATAGTCACACCTGGGAGTCTTTGACACTAGCTGCCTTTTTGATTAATGACTTCATTATGTAATCATGTTATTTTTTTATCTGGATAATCCCTTTTGAGTCAGTATTGTTCTAAATCTCTGTGCTCCTGCAGCTGATTCGTAAAGGTTGTAATTATTCAATGTATCTAAGTGTTCTCCTCTTTGTTTTTGGCAGTTGTTACTTTTTATTTTACACAAATTAATCAATTACACCCTTTGTTAGATCATTACGGTTGTGTTTAACGTTTTCCAGGACAGGTGGAGTTAACTCATCTGCAGCAAAGCAGATCAAAACAAAGTCTCCAAACAAAACAGTTTGGTTATTTTTGATCGAATTGATCAGGACATGGCATTAACAGCACATGACAATGTATTATAGTAATACATAATGCAGAACTGCAGCAGTGACTCACTGTTAACAAAAAAAACACAATTGATATTAAAAGCTCTTTCTGCTACTGAAACTGACTAAATGCTAAAATAAATATATATTTGTCGACAGTGGCGGACAATTTACTAGCGGTACCGAAGTGGGCCGGTCGGATAACTCACTATTACCCCCCCCTACCGAAGTGGGCCGGTCCCAGTCCGCCCCTGTTTATCGACTTGTTTTGGAGCACGTATTCCACATCCATAACAAGCGCCCGGGTGTAAATAACGAGCGCACCCTTGATAAATCACTGGATGAAGAATGTTTGACGGGAAACAATAATGATTTATGTGGAAGTAGAGGAATAAGAGGCCCTTCCTTAAACTACTGAAAAGCAACCGTCCTGAACTTCCGACACGGAAGTTTACCGCTTGCAGACAATACTGAGACCCTTCTGTCTTTATGTTAAGCTCCTGTTTACCCTTACATGTCATTACATTATAGTTAAAGGGTAACAAACAGATTGTGGCAACGCTCTGGTCTGGCTCAGACACAAAGAGAAACCCTATGAATGAAGCTGCAGTACCGTCAATGTCCCTTTCAAAGGTAGGTGTTCATCTTTCTGCCATCAAAACAACAATCTGTTTTCCCTTGACAGCAGTCAGTGGAAGACTGCCTTAAGAGTATCTTGGAGTCCGTGGTAAACATTATCTGAGTTAATCTACTTTGTATTTATACTTTACTATTTTGTCAACTTGCATTTATTTGATAACTTAAGTTACTTTGAAGATGCATCATTCTATCACATTATCAATAATAAATATAGTATAAATTATACAATAAACGAGTACTTTCACTTTTGCTCCATTAAATATGTTGATGCTACAGTAGTTATTTTGCTCTTTTACTCAAGTAACTTTGGAAATAAGTGTTTTTTGACTATATCAGAGCATTTCTTGACTGTAGTACTTTGTCAACCCTGCTTGTAGCCTAGCTCTCAGTGAAGTAAATATCAAATAACATATATTATATGTGTAATGTGTAAAACGCACAATGAAATAGGAAGACTGTGCTAAAAGACTGATCAGCAATGATTAAATGCATGCAAAAGGCAAGCATGTGTCTGTGTGCAAAACACAGACATCCAGCATAAAGTGTGATATATTTTCTGAATCAACAAATAACCATATGATCAATGTCTTGTATTGCTTCCGTGACAGTAAACATATTTTTTATTTTACAAGGCACCTCAGTCAAAAATATATGTGTATAATAAAGTATATAAAATAACTGAAGAAGGGAGGTGAAATAGCAGGATGATAAACCACCATAGGAAAACTGAAATGTGTATGGGAAGTGTCTGGTGATACATTTAGACTTTAAAGGATGACTGTAATCAGGAGAAGGTTAAATATGGTGAAGGTGAGGTGTTTGATGTGAAGAAAATAAATGTGAAGGTATGTTTTTCCCAATCAGAGTTAGTTAGTATATAAATGATGATTTTGATGTTTTAGTTTGGTTGCTCTCTAGAGACCATCTCAGTGTATTGACTATCTTGTGTTCTATAATGTTCAAACTTACATTTAGAGAAATTGCATGTGTGATAAATGACTTAAAATGTAGTGTTTGCATCAGTATTAATCTATTTTTATCAATTTACTATCCAGAAAACATCTCTCTGCTAAGCTGATTGGTTATAGACATAACTGATTCATAATGTGTAATCAATGGGGAGCATTGTTTAAAAGCCAGTGTTGAAAAACTAACCTGGTCTGTTCTCGTCAGTTCTTCCCTATTTCTCTGGAGATCCTGGAGGAGATCTTCCTGAATCTTCCTCCTGGTGAGTTGGTTCGTGTCTGCCGGGTAGTGTGCCATCAGTGGAAAGAAGTGGTTGATGGTAAGTCCCTGTGGAAAGAGAGATGTAGAAGAGAAGGATATCACCTCAGTGATACTTCCAAAGATCCTGAAGACTGGAGGTTGTTTTGCTTCTTGTGCAAGCAGAGAAGAAATCTTCTCAAGAATCCTAGAGGAGAAGGTAAGCAGTCACATAACATACTTTAAACAACAGTCAGTTGTCCAAATACAACATGATTTCTATCACAACTCTCCTTTTTTGTTTTGACAGAGGAACTCAGCGGCTGGCTGATTTTGAATAATGATTATAGATGTTTTCGATATGGTGGTAGATTTGGTGGTTTGGATGGATTTGGTGGTAATAGATGGGCAGTGCACGGGATCAGAGAGCCTCATCCAGATGAGACAGTCCAAAAAAACTTTGTGACCTCTTACACGTGAGTATTTACAAGAAGAGATGCAGAAAACATATCGCACTCATGTTATATGCTACAATCCTATTATGTTATATTTAAAACATTTTGTATTCAGCATGGCGAAGAAGTCACAGCTGATTGATTTGGAGAAGGAAGGTTACAGCCCGTCGTTCATGGATCACTTCCAGCCAGATATCCGAATATCTGATTGGTGAGAAAAATACACGGAAACTTGTGAATGGAATAATTCCAGTTTATCACATAGTTATTGCCCTTCATTTATAACAACTATACCATTGAATGCACAAAGTTTAATGGTGAACTTGGTGCTTGTAGCAACTTTGATACAAATGAATCAGACTGATGTCTATGTGTGGTACCAGGTATGCACCAAGATGCGACTGCGGCTGTATATATGAGATCCGTGTAGAGCTTTTGAATGAAAAAAAGAGGCCTATTCAGACATTTGCTCCGGAGATTGTTGAGTTTAAGTATGGGAGTGACGAGCGATGGAATGAGGTATGAACAGAGCAAGACTCATTTAATATTATGGTTATTTTTAGAAAATGCTCTGGGACAACTCTGAACCTATTGATATTTGTTTTACAGATGGCCCATGTATTCAAGAACTACTGACCAGGAGTGAGGTACGTAATTTTCACCCACGGAGGCAGGGACACACAGTTCTGGGCAGGATGGTATGGGATTCGCCTCACCGAAAGCTGCGTTGCGATATGTCCAGCAGCGAACCAATAGCTCTTTGGGATGCATCTACTTCCTGCTTCCTGCTTTTGCTTGAAATTGCACCTCTTATTTGCCTTATATAATCTTCTGTTATGTAATGTATTACATAACAGTGTTTAACAGTGTTTCTCTCACTGCTAAACTATGAATATGTGCAGTCTTTATGAAATGTTACATTCAACAGCCACAGTTTGAGAAAATGTACAAGGACAGTAGCAGAGCACATCCCCTCATTGTTAAGAGGATCTTAATCCTCACTAAAAGTGCCTCATAGAAATATTTTTGACATTCCTCTCAACATAAGCAGTTCAACTTCATTCAATACTTTGGTTATTTACCCTTTAGTGATGTTCCCTGACCACTGTCATAAAATGGGTTTTCACAGTATAATGTGGAGTGATAATATTATGTTTTAGGTGATGTGAAGGCATCAGTTGAACAATAAAGTAGTTATTTCAGGAATAAAATGCATCTTTTGAGCATGACTGTTTAAAAAGGGAATGTCTTTGTGAATGTTAAAAGGTTCACCACTACTGTTCGGCCTTAATGGAAATGTTATTTGCACTGCTGCTTTGCACAGGCCAATAAGATGTTTCCAAAATGCACACCGGATTTTTTTCCTAGGGTCCGTTCGATTACAATCCTTTTTCTTTTGTATTGATCAGTCCGTCTGTAGGCCGTCTGCTCGGACATTTTATAAACTTTTTTTATGTTTACAAGTTTTTAGCCATGGTTGTGTACTTATTTGTCTTTATTTTTATTGTATTACTAATATGTGCTTTACTTTTTTATTATTTCATATCATAATTGATACCTATAATATTTGTACCTGCTATTCAACTTTTGCTCTAACACTGTACATTTCCCCGATGGAACTAATAAAGGATTTCTGATTCTGATTGTTTTTGTTCTTCTGCAGCTTTACTCCAGGGTTGACCCATGGGTTGACCGGGTGAAATAAACTCTTCTTCAGTGATTACCGGTGATTACACATATCCTGGAAATGTATGATTGAAAGGGGTTCGTTTTTAATGTCATCCGGCGTACACCGAAACCTACGGGTGGGCGGTGCAGAAAATAAGCAGCAAAAAAAGACGCGTTACTTGATCTGCTAGCTCCGCCTATGTATCTTACGTCCAACTCAAGTATCCTGGTATAAATACCGACCGAGCTCAGCGTCGTCAGCTGTTAGCTTTCGGGAATAAGTAATACGATGACATTTGAAGAGGTAAAACCGAAAGTGTCCTTCGCTTCCCAGGCATGCGTCGTCATTATGTTAAGTTTAGTGCTGTAGGAAACATTATAGCTGCTTCCGCCTTACTTGAAAGTCTCCTTACCTCGAGACATACTTCCGTGTTGTGAGTTATACGGGTATAAATAAATGTAGCCACGCAGCAGCTAAGGTTTTATAACGCCCAGCAGACGTATTTTCGGTAAGAAGTCGATAGCTATACATGTGGCGTTATAACTCGTAAATACATTTGCATTAGCCTAGGCATGAAGAGCAAAGCTAAAGCTATGGGTGGATCTCAAAGCTCTTCTGTGGCCTCAAGTCATGAAGACTGTCTAAGGGTTCAAGCTGCAGGATCGTCAGCTTCATTTTCACTACAGAGGGTAAGCTGTGTATTACCTACATTATCCCAGACACTTGCAGCCATTATTCATAATTCAAGGAACTGCTGATAACAACAACAACAACAACCTGCTGTTATATGGAAGCCCATTTCCGCCCGTAGGCACGTTTTTAATTGTTATTTGTATCGAAACCATAACTATAGTATCTCAAAAATAAAGGCATGCAACATAATTAACATTTTCAAGTATTTCAGAAAGATTTGCTTAATAGGTCTAGCTGAAACTCAATAAGAATGGCTTGGTATCTTAAAAACAATGATGATATATTGAGTAAGTATCTAAAAAAATGAATAAGTGTTTTGTAATAATAGAATGCTTTATCAAAAATAACTGCTTAGAGGCCTGGTAGGCCAAAGACAGGTTCTGTTTTTTATCAGGAAGTGTTTATCTTATTTGTTCTTAACTGGCAGAAATGGGCTAACATACATTAGTTCTTGCGATATGAATAAGTTTCATTTAAATACAAAAAACTATTTCAGACCATGCAGTCTATATGTTTCAGACATACACAGAGGGTTTGCACTATTGATTTTATTACAGTATTTATTTTATACTTGTCAGCCACTGAAATGACATGTCCCAGTCTGTACAATCTGCCATCATGGACATGTTCTAACTGTCCAGTTGGTTGGTCATAGGCTAAACTTAATTGAGTTGACATCTCTTTTGGTTTCTCTTTTGGCTAGACTGCTTCTATTTTGGGAAGGAGGTGCAGTAACAGCCCAAACTTTTATTTACAATCACAACTGAGCAACACTTATTTGGTAAATTAGGTATTTTCTACATATTTTTACTTCAATAATGGTCTGTTTTAACTGCTAGTGTTGCGAAAATGCTGATGTTTCTTAGTTTGAAATGATATGGTTATCTAAGCAGGGGGAGGGGGGATTTGGTCCAAAGTCAGTGCTTGAAAACGAACCTGATTATCCAGAGTTTGAGCTTATCTGTGTCCTGTCTGTTCTTTTCAGGAGTTTGATCTCCCTCTGTTGATCCTGGAGGAGATCTTCCTGAATCTGCCTCCTAATCAGGTGGTCAGGGCTTGTCGGTTAGTGTCCCATCAGTGGAAAGAAGTGGTTGATAGTGAGTCCCTGTGGAAAGAGAGATGTAGAAGAGAAGGATTTCACCTCCGTGATACTTACAAAAAACCCAAAGACTGGAAGTTGTTTTACTTCTTGTGCAAGCAGAGAAGAAATCTTCTGAAGAATCCAAGAGGGGAAAGTAAGAAACCTCGTAACTAACCTCACTCAACATCTGATCGATTACTGCTCAATAACAAATTAGCTCTACAAAATAATTGATCTCACAACCCTCCTTTGTTTAACAGATAAGATGAGGAACTGGAAGATACTGGAGAATGGTGGCGACCGTTGGAAAGTAGAGGGATTATTGGTGCCACACCAAAATGAGAAAGTCCAGAAAAACTTTGTTACTTCCTACGGGTGAGTACTCACCAACAGTTGTGGAGAAAACAAACAGTAAATATGACATGATGTTATAATTTCTATTGTGTAGCAGCTGAAACCCTGTCTGTTCATGCAGGATGTGCAGGAAGGAACAGCTGATTGACTTGGAGAAGGAAGGTTACAACGCATCGTTTATGGATCACTTCCAGCCTGACATCAAAATATCTGATTGGTGAGAAGAATACACATTTCATTCTGACACAACTCTAGTCATTCCTACATTTACCATCAGTTACTTCACTTTGTTAAAATCCATATTAGTAACAAAAACATTGAAGTGATAAATCTAAAGTGTTATTTTCTATATTACTTTAATACATTTAACCAGTTCTATGAATGAAATCCAACTTAATGCACACCTGTCAAATGTCAGACTTCCATACATCTACTGTAGATGACAATACAAAGCTCACATAATAGAAATAAGACCTAAGACTTTATACTGCCTTTTTGTGAAGGGGGCTATTGGAACAGCTCATGGTGCTGGAAGTTAAATAAACGTAGCTTCAATTATCAAAACAGATTTGCGTCAAAAACAGAACTGTAATTTCACTGCAAAAAGAATAAGGCTTCTGCTCCTCCTGAGTGGGAAGCTACATCTCTAGTCTGACTTTTAGGAATGTATTTTTTCTTCTTTTTAAACAAAGAACAATGCTGAAAAACTTGTGTTTGGACCTAATTGCTGACTACAGATCTATGTGCACATGCTTTTGCGTCTTTGTTATATTAGGTATGCACCGCGATGGGATTGTGGCAGTCAATATGAGATCTGTGTAGAGTTGCTGAATCACAGCAAGGGGGTTGTCCAGACTTTTGCTCCTGACACCATTACCTTTGAGCAGTGGAACGATCAGAATTGGAATCAGGTATGTGCAAAGTATGAAGCAATAATGAACACCGTGGCATTCAGAGGAGGTGCAAAGCTCAAGGACGATTATTGACTTACTGATTTGTGTTCTTTTCAGCTGACCCATGTATTCCAGAGCTACGGACCAGGAGTGAGATGCATCCGCTTCACCCACGGAGGCAGGGACACACAGTTCTGGGCAGGATGGTACGGGATTCGTGTCACCGACAGCAGCGTCGAGATCTGTCCAGCAGCGGACACGTAGCTCTTAGGGATTCCTCCAATGCCTGCATCCTGCCTTCGCCTATAATTGCACCTTCTTATTGGGATCAAACTAAGTTTCGTTTTCCTTTTATAACCACGTTTGACTTACTAATATGGTATATGTATGTATGTATGTTTTGCTTTGAAATGTAATTTTCAAACCACCCGCAATGCTGCCCCAAATGAAGGAATATGAAGTTAACAGATGTATTTGAAAATGCTATTCTCAATTATGCAGAATTGTGTTTGAAACAATAAAAAAAAAAATATGATCATTATTTTTTTCGTGCTCTGGTTGATCTTTTAAAAAAAATGTGGTTCATTGGAAATTACCCACTTTCCCCCGAAGAGCCTCATGCTCATATCGATGCTGGGAGGCAACATGTTTCCGTAGAAAGTCATTATGAAAACACAGTGCAGTCACATTGAAAACAGTCACACCTAGTTTCAGTTTACATAAATTGAAACTTTGAGTCTGAATTAAATTACTTTATCTATTGCTTTTGGATGCCAACTGGATATGTAATCTGTCAGGACAAGATGCCACATACTGTAACTAGGCAGCCTGAGGAAAGGATAGATTAGCTGCTTCTCAGTTGGTGTGGTTAAAGTGAAGGGATATGAATGCATCAGTGGGAGCAGAATGACTGCTACATAACAAGAACATGTCGAAACGGTTAATCTCAGCTCACAAGGGATATTTTAAATAAATGTAATAACCTGCCTTAACAGAATAACTAATATATGCACTACTCTGTAAATTGAAATGCTGAACATGTTTAATAAAACCTTGTGGAAAATGTATAGAAGTGCGTAACCTTTTATGATGTAAACATGAAGTCGGACAACACGTAATATTTGAAGTTAGGTTTATTCATAATACTGGTTTATTGTGATGCTTAACAAGCAGGATACAGTACAACTTTGATGTCAACTTGATTAAAAACCATAGGGTCAAAGCAACTTGTTCTCTCAACATTTCCCTGGTTGGTTGAATTCAGCGTGATCTCAGCGTATCTGCATCAGTAATGCACACATGTATTCAGTCAATAAGTTATGAGTTACTCTCACTATATTTACAAATCAAATTCAAGCCCATCATAAAGGCATGGTTATAGTAAAAGACAAATGCAAATAGAGCTAGTTCAGTCACTCGAAAATCTTCACAGGGTTTCAAACTATAGCATTTAGTAAGAGCATTCACAATGTGTTACTATCTGACTTCAGCAGCAAGTATGATCAGTTTACAAAATGGTTCATCAGTTTGGGGTTATAGGCTGGATGCTCCGACAAAGTTCAGCCAATGTAACTTCAGATAAACGTTCAAGACATCACCTGG
The DNA here is from genome assembly GCF_000735185.1 of Notothenia coriiceps. NCBI lineage: Eukaryota > Metazoa > Chordata > Actinopteri > Perciformes > Nototheniidae > Notothenia > Notothenia coriiceps. Next base: position 22,176 of record NW_011365873.1, on the reverse strand, counting down.
TTAACTCACGTCTGCCACACAAAAATAATGACTGGGAATTATTGTGCTCCAACTTCTTGCATGTTGCATCAAACTTAGAATTAAAACTCCAAACATTTTCCATTGCCGTGTCAGCATTTGCAGAACTCCACCAAGACAAGTGTCAATTTATCAGGTTATGTTTTGGCAAACTAGAGCTATGACGGGAGCATAGCCTAGAAATGTCATAGTGTCAAATATTGATTGGATACGCCTGGAGGCTATGTTGACATTGAGCTGAAATTATGTTGTAAAATAAATAAAAAAGTAAAAATACTGCAACATTTTAACCCTTTGAGAAATGCATAATTCTCAAAGAAATGTTTGAAAAAATAATAAGTTCATGTCAAAGCAGTTTAACAACATGCAGTCTTGTGTGCAAGTGCTGAACATATGGTATACATGATAGTTTAAGGAATTACTTGGAGAACAAAACAGAAGTAGATTATACGAGGATATAATTTGAGCGGCTCACTAACACACCCTCATCAGCTTGTTTCTTGTTTACAGGGCAGTTAATAAAAAACTCTATTAAAATATCTTTTACACTTTTGCAAAATGATCTCTTTACATAATGTGGTCAAAACGTTATTTGGTGATGTCCCCTACAGTTTGTTGATACATATTCACAACGTGTAAGACCACTCCGATGGCATCTAATCATCACAAACAGCATCAAGTGTTACTCGATCTTAAAACCATTATCAACACATTGTATATGTATTTAGGTTAAGTCAGTCAGAAAGCAAATATCTCAGAATATCTTCACTCGTGTTGGAATGTGCAACAAACTTCTTCAGTACTGTTAACCTAGATTTGGAAACTGGTGTGGAGAAGGCTGCGAGGAAACTTAGAGCAGAACACATTTACGTCTTTTCTTAGGTTCAGGGGGCTCCAGGGCAGCCAGTATTGCCTCATCAAACACATTCTTTAATCCTTTCTGTGGAAACAAATATTAATATTCAAAACAGGGCTGTGTTCCAAATACAAATTAATATCTTCAGGGAACTAATTGCAAAAGAAGGCCGAGTAGAAATGGAGCAGGGCGATCAAAATTCTCCTTTATTCAAATAACATTATACATGACTCCTTCATGATCAAGTTGTCTGAGTAAAGACAAAAGCCCAAGTAAGTAAGTAAGTGTTTGCTGCAGTAGGAAAAGGTAATTACTGTCAAAGACAGATTGTGGCATAAATACTTTGTAGGAACCAGCTGATGCTGCTGAGCTCAATAACAGAATGTAAAATCAAACAACAAAAACCAAAGCAGAAACAAGAACTAAAGATTGGCACTCTTTTTGTATCAGGCAGCATGGATAATTGTGATTAGGCCAAGTTGAAAAGAAAGCACAAATGAACAAAAGGAAAAGAGTTAATGGGCACAAAGTTTTAAAAGAGCGTTGTGGAATTTTAAGTGACAGACGTTTCTTTACAATGAGTAAGCAGCAGACGACCGAGAGGCAAAGCAAGATGCAAGAAGACATCAGAACAAACAGCATTTTCTCTTTCTTTGAGTTTCAGGGGGCTCTAAAGCGGCTAGGATAGCCTCATCAAATACGTTCTTCAGTCCCCGCTACAGAAAGAGGAAAAGAAGGGAGAAGACAGGCACACGACACACAGTTAGAAGGAGCTTGTAGACAAATGCTGTTAGCAAAGAACAGGCAACACATTTTCACCCTTGTTAGGAAACTGACGGTCAAGCACATGCTCCGCACAGGGGCGTTGTTTGAGGGGACGTCTTACCTGTGTTAGGGCTGAGCACTCCACGTACTTCACTGCCTTAAGGTCACGAGCCAGCTTTTCTGCTGTCTCGGGGGTGATTGGCTTCTGTTTGTTCTTGGCTAGCTTCTCCACTGTGGAGGGGTCATCACGCAGATCGATCTGAGTGCCTACCAACAGGAACGGGGTCTTGGGACAGTGGTGAGTTATTTCGGGGACCCACTGGAGATTAAAAACACAAAGACAAAACACTTAGTCACCCTGAAGCAAATACACCCGTTTAAAAAAATAAATAAAAAGTCTTGCTTTATAAACATTAATCATGAAAAGACTTAGTTCAGACAGAATACAATTGTTCTAAAAAATGTGTTTGTTGTGGAAGGAGGGAACGGGGCAAAGAGGAAAGGTGAATGTTTCACAGGAATAAACCTTTAGGCGCTTTCCCACCAAGTACTTTGCCGTACTTGGTTCATCAGAACGCTTTAGTATACTTCGTATACTGTCACCCGAAGTCCCCCGGCCGGAAGTTTCTACTGAAGCCTTCCGAGTAAATCGCCAGAACCTCATCATCACTCCACCCATGTTTTTTTTGGGTGTTTCCATAAGTTAGTCTCTCTCCGTTGGTGCGCTGGGCTAATGCTAATGCCAGCAAATATAATGGCGGCTTCACAAAACTTTTCCGGGTTTTTACAGGGCGTGGTTTTCAATTCGCCCAGCCAATCAGAAATGGGAACCTTTTTCTCCCCAGGAAAGTACTATATGGCCTGCGCTCCCAAGATTTTATTCAGATGCTGGTCCCTACAGGAGAACAAAACTGGGTAAAACAGCTTTTAGATATGCTGCCCCCACAGCTTGGAACAATGTAGAGAAGGAGCTGAAACTCTCAGATTTAATCACTATGGGGGAATTCAGGTCCATCTTAAAAGGACAGAGAACACGACACCATTGGTAGATGTGAGTGCTCGTATATCCTAAAATCGTTTTTAAATTTTGCCAGTTTTGAATGATTTTTAATAGTTTGTTTTACTTCGCATATTGACTGGCTATTGTGCCATTTTATTTGTGTTTTACAGCTGCATTTGTCTGCCTGTGTTTTAACTGTTGTAACTTCGTACATGCTGCCTTTCTTGGCCAGGTCACTCTTGGAAAAGAGATTTTAATCTCAATGAGTCTTTTACCTGGTTAAATAAAGGATTAAAAAAAAAAAAAAAATGAACTAAGTACTAGTTCCGGATTTTTTTGGTGTGAACGCAACATTTTAAGAACTATCGGAACTATACTGAGAAAAGTACTGAGGTGTGAAAGCGCCTTTTGTTTTCATGGTGCCACACTTGTTCATCAATTAGGACATACATTATTTTATATTTGTTAGCAGTTATTCATGTTTACATATGCATGCAAGGACTTTAATCATTATTATTTTCATCATTATCAGAAATGATTTCTAAATGCTATATAATAATATCTAATTACCATGACCTGTAATGAATGACTTTCTATTGTCAAAGGGTAATTAATAAAACAGGATCCATAGTTAGCCAGATATTCTCTAAATTGCCTCAGGAAATATATAAACAGTATGCATGCTGAATCATATTCAAATATATATTGTTTGTAAAACATTACCAGGCTAAATATATCTATGGTTATTATAATCAGACCAACTTAGTTATCAGGCTTTTTGAAATACCCTTTACTTTACACTCATGTGCAATTCTCTGTAAACAATGCCTTGCAGTGTCTTATGATGCAGGCAGCACGTTGGAAAACAAACTGAACAGCACAATGTGTTGCATTTAGAGTCAACATCCGTACTCATGTCGTCAACGTAAAACCAAGTGCGTCCGTGTGTCACAGACACACGCTGAGTTTTCACTCAAGTCATTATTCTTCAGTCAATCAAAAGACTATCCCCTGATCACTCAACAACAAAAGAGAAGATTACTATAATACAGAGCATACTGTAAAGGAAGTTCAATTTCAAATATTTGGAAAGAGTAGGATGTTGGTTGATCAACAGGTGATCAACTCAACTGCTTTAAGAGATAACACGTGGTACTCACTTTTTCTTTAACATTCTCAAATGAGGAAGGGGAAACACTGGAGAAACAGACTAAGAAGACATCTGTCTGGGGGTAGCTTAGTGGTCGTAACCGGTCGTAATCCTCCTGACCTATAAAGAGACCAAACTGCAAATTAGCCCATTATGTGACATACCATCAACAGATATCAATTCAATGAAATCTCACCTGCTGTATCAAATAAGCCAAGGGTGTATGGTTCACCCCCAATCATTACAGTTACTGCATAGTTGTCGAACACCTGTGATAAAAGAATGAAAGGCATGTCATGGTCCGTTTAAGAATAATGTTTAATTCAGAAAGCATGTATCTGGTTGTGGAAGACAGCAAACATACTTACTGTGGGTACATATTCAGAGGGGAATTTGTTTGTGGTGTATGAAATCAGTAGGCAGGTTTTTCCCACTGCTCCATCTCCCACCACCACACATTTGATGGTCTGCATCTCTGTGCTTTCTGATTCTGCTTTTAGCTGCTGGAAGAGGCGATAACTCGTTAGGGCATTGAACATGTTAGGCCTGTGTTAACATTGTAGTCAAGTGTCTAACGTTTTGTAACTGCTCTCGACAGCTTTGATTAAGCAAGGGGGTTTTAGAGGAAAGGCTGGGTCCTAGCATTAGCTGGTTCGGTGTCACACCCCATCACCAAAACTGTCTGGAGGCTAACGCTAGCTATTGACAATGTTATTGACTTGCTTAATCTCTTTATAAAATTTCTAACTTTAGTATTTGTAAATACGGCAATGTGTGTTATGGCTCAATTCCACAATATCACATTATTTACTTGCATAAACGCGTAACTATAGCGAAAATGTGTTTGAGTATCGGTGAGCAAGCTAAGCTAACACAGTGCTAGCAATCACTAGACAAGGCTAACTCCTTAGCTAATGCTAGCGTGTAAACTAACGCTGGTTTATTTGCATTATCGGAGTCCCATCTTACAAGACGAAGCATGGAAACAATATCCCAACTTGTATTGGTAAAATAAACCCAGGCGGGGATGTTATAAAATGTTTCCTTTACCTACCGATGTCTCTCTCCGTATATGTGCTAGCTTACGTTAGCTTTCTGTTTCGCCGGGCGTTGGCACCAGCGATCAGGAACTGTGAGCCGCTGAGCCCCAGACTGCCACTGTGAAGCTACAGAAAAGAACACCGGAAGTTTCTTTCAAAGTAAAACATTAAGCATGCGTTGCGAAATCTGACGCCACATTTTATACAAGAAAGTTACCAAGGTTAATAAAACAAAACATAGTAATATTCAGAGTTGGAAGAAGTACTCGGATCTTGAATTTAAGTAAAAGTCCTGCAATCCGAATGTTACTGAAGTAAAAGTAAAAAAGTATTAGCAACGAAATATACACCCTTTAACAAAAGTAAAAGTACTCAATATGCAGATTAATTTATGAGTTGATTATAATTCACATCATTAATCCAAATCTGAAAAGCAACTAAAAGTATTAAATACATATATTGGAGTAAAAGAACATGATTTATCTCTGAATTGCAGTGGAGTAGTAATACTTACTCAAGTAAAGTGGCTCAAAATTGTACAGTATACTCAAAATTGTACATCTACAGTAGGCTACTTGAATAAATGCAATTAGTTGTTACTTTACACCACTGGAAATATTGAATCTAATTCAATGTGTTTCTTTAATTGCAATCCAGTAAAATTACAATAATAGCATCTTCACGCTATACCTTTTACATTTATATTTAATTGAATATGCTATGCCTAGCACACTTAATTTAAATAATATCCTACTTTAAAATGTTGAAAGCTGTAATCGGCACCTCGTAGTCTAGAGTAGTTGCATATCTTTCACTGTCAATATTCATATATTTTACTTTATAGTTCCGTTTTATTTTGTACTTTGTTTTTTTTTAACTTTTTCCTTTTAACATTATGTGTAATGCCCTGTTTCCATGCTGCTGTGAAGAAACACTTTCCCGAAATATGATCAATAAAGTAAATCTCATTTGATCTTAACCATATGTTGATGCTGACCCTAGGCCTTTTAAGTAGGATTTTGAATGCAGGATTTTTACTTGTGAATGAGTGTTTTTACATAGTGGTTTTGCTACTTTTACATGATGAAATATCCGCGTGCTTATTCCAACGCCTTCATCCATACTTCACTCGTCTTCCATGTGTGCGTTTTACTTTGAAAGCCTACCGTCTCCGGTTATGGTGGCTGCCTTGACACCAGTTCATGCAGAGAGGTTCCTGCAGCAGAAATGGTGACATCACCTCCTAAATTCCTTACACCTTGCATTCTCCCCTGAATCTGAGCTCTACCTCTTCCCCACTACATATGCAGAATGAATTAGAGAAATTAAGTGATATGAGTAACAACCTTTGTTTTTTGTATGTAGGCCTATGCCTTTTTATTTATGTGTTCAGCTGAGCTAGTTAATACAAACAGAAGCAAATAATACAAGACTAGATGCTCTTTTCTTGTATGTTTACTTAGTCCTGTGATGTGTTTTGAGGGAAAATCTACTTATCACGGAAGACATTTTTACATGTCATATAGAATGTAAAAGGGAAAACTAATACAATGAATAATGGCTAAGGAATTCCACCAAGCTACTTCATTTTTTGGGGTTCGTCTTGTGAATACTGGCCCACTGTCACAGCTTTTCTGGTCTTTAGAATAGAAATAAGCTATTGTTACCTTTATGAGTAACATTCTTGTTTTTTCCAACATGACAAGTCAAAATGTCTGCTGTGAAAAAGACCTAAATGGTGATTATATTGTTAGTGTTCTCTCATTATCATACACAATGGGGACAAAATATTACAAACAACTCAATCAATCTACAATCCAATAGAGCCAAGTACTTCGGGCCCCGGTGACCCATAAACTGAACATTATATTATTCCCTAAAAATAGGTTTTAATGACGACTTATTGCATTAGATTGTAGCCTAGAGGGGTGGCTTAAAAAAAAAGTTAATATCTGGTTTTCTCTGAAAGTAAAGACCAGCATACCCACATTCTTGCAGCTACAACCGGCAGGGTAATGAAATCTGCTTGACAAGGACCACAAATCACCACTGCCTCTTTTATAGAATATGATATGTCACTGTTTCTGGGGGATTTGAAATATAATTCAGCTTTGATTTGTGACTCCTCTGCTTGGTAGTGGAAGCTGTTGGAGGGTAATCAGCGATATGGGACACACTCCGGCCCGGATATGACCCAGAGCAGAAGGCAGTCTTTATAGCAGATCTCTTCACTTCCGTCTCACAGCTTTTGGTTCCTTTTTTTAGCACATTTTCACTCATCCACTCCCTACGCAGTTTTTAATACTTTATAAAGGACTATATTATACCTTTCCTTTCTTGAGTTTGTCTTGGGCTAGGACAGAGTGTAACCGGAAGTCACAGTTTGCAAAGAGAGAGAACATCTTAGCTTTGGTATTCCATAAGACTTTAGGTTAACAACAAATAGAGTAGGACATAAACACCCTTGAACTTTATTGTTTGTCACTGTTTTGTCTTTTAAAAGCAGGACTTGCCAAGATAGGGCCTTCATTTATGCATGGAGGAATTTGTATTCTTCATGGCTTTCAGATCTTTGGAGTACACCTTTTTTTTTCTAACACCCTCTAAACTGGCAGCAAAATAATTTGATGAAAGCCAAGAGCCTTACTCCTCCAGAAGTGCTCATTTTAACATAATTGGATATTCAAAAGTTGGGTCCAAAGTTATCTTAGGCCCTGGCACCGAAATTAATTAGGTTTGAATCATTTAGATACTAAGAAAAAAAAGCCACATTTTCAAAGGGTTTATTTCATAGTTTAATTCACACACTGATATAATGTTCACTCGGAGGACAGTTGAAATAGCTTCAGTATAATTGAGTTTTGATTCATACATTGTTTATAATTCTGGTGTTGCCCGTCATTCACTTATACAGTAGATGTTTGAGTTTTCATATTGAACTTGTGGTTGTTGCCGTTTCTTTCTCGCAATCTTTATCCTCCAAACAGTGATGTGTGTTGATACCAAACAACACAGCATTAAAATAAAGACTATCCAACGTAGAGTTGCCCACCAACTATATAAAAAGAACAAAACATTTGGGATTAGAACAATTTACTTATATAGCATATACTTTCACATGTTTATTATTGGTAACTGGGCGATAACTTTTTTGCGATATTTCACTGAAGGACAATATGGAAATGAGAGTATATTGTAGACTCTTCTCACCTCATTTCATATCGTTCCAGTATAGTGGTGGGAGTGGTGGTTGTTATTGCTGTGGAAAAGAACACTTTGCTTTTAAAGACAATACATTAGATTTACTGACTGAACCCCCCTGTCTCATTAAACTATGTTTATATACTATTAACCATTATATGGGCTCAATATTCCCTTACCAAATATCATACACTGGCCTGTAATTTCACCTTACACAAGAACATGAAATGTAAATGTTTGAACATTTTAATGACGTTTATTGACGGGAAAGCAAACCGTAACAAAAAGTGGAAAATTGTCTTTGACTTCACCACACATTAAAAAAATACAAGACAATCATTTTTTTATTTCAACGCAAATACAATAATTTTCTCAGAAACATTTAGGAGGTTTGTCTACAAGTTAGAGTCAGTTTTATAAGCTGTTGTCTTTCAAGGTAGGTACATAAAAGTATTTGATGATAAAGGGCGACTGTGGCTGTGAGGGAGTGTGGTCGTCTTTCAACCAGAAGGTTGTGGGTTCGATCCCAGCCCATGCAGTCAACATGTCAATGTATCCTTGGGCAAGATACTTAACCCTGAGTTGCTCCCGATGGCATGGCCAACGGTGTGTGAATGTGTGTGAATGTTAGGTCCTAGAGTAAGGTACACTGCTCTGTATGAATGGGTGTGAATGAGTGAATGACATGTAGTATGTAAAGCGCTTTGAGGGGTCTTAAAGACTGGATAAAGCGCTATATAAGTACAGTCCATTTACCATAATGAAGTACCTGAGCAAACCCAGTTGTAGTAAAGGTTACCTGGTTGGGAGACGTGGATCCGGACACCAGTGTAGACGTTTCTTCCAGGTCTGGCGAGCACACACCAGTACGTATCTTCATCACTTTCTCTGAGAGAAGACATAGTCACAGTGAAGACTCCTGCTATCTTATCATCAGCAATAGAGGTTCTGTCACTGCTTCGCCCCCTGGGTGTTTTCACCACTATGTCACACAGCTCATATATTGGTCCTCTGCACCAGTACTTTGTATATTCTCTGTACTTATTGCGGTACTGACAAGGGACTGTCAGTGACCCTCCGTATGCTCCTGTTACCACCTCTGGAGCTGACAAGCGGACTGAGTCCACTGAATGCTTGGCTCTCAGCCAGAAGAGACAGAGAAATGGAGCTGAAAAAACTAAAACATAAAACAAACAAGTTAATTGTTTTTATCAAGTGTCTATGCTATTAGATGTATTTTTGAAAAATGGATGTTACTTACCATTAAAGAAGCCAAGAGATATCCCAGAGGTCTTCATGGTGCGGATGAAAATCATAATGTGAAGCAGAAGCAAAGTGCGCAACATGTGGAGGCTTCCTCTTATTACTCTCATGTAAGGTTGTGCAATAAGGATGTTCGTGGGGTTTAGGCAATGTCAGCGTTGGCCAGTGTTTGTATGGTTATTATTGCGTATTTCCTTTAGTTTTTAACCCATCTGTGTGGGAAACAGCAGGGTGGGTTGTACGGCCAGTTTATTTAATTAAACAGCAGGTGGCACTAAAGACAAGAACTGTCGTTTTATAATCATTCATCTGTCTATCTATTGGTATAATTTGCAAAAATGATATAATTATTCTTTGCCCCATTACTTTACATCTTTGGCATTTGTCTGAGTATCTCTTAAGGCTTTCATTATTTTAATTGGTTTATTTGCCATTTTGTGCCACTGTATGTTTTAATGTTTTTTTCATGGGCTTTGATATTTTATGTGCATATAACAGTAAAATCGTTTGACTGATTTGGCTGTAGTTGTTTTTCTGTGAGGCACCTCAGTCCTGCAGACACGAGTTTTATTTATGTTCAAATTGTTCCAGTTTATTGTGTTTTTTTTCATTTCAGTCCCAGCTAACACATTGCTCTGTTATAGTATTTATAAGAATAACCAACAACGATGTTACAATAGTTGCAGTCCAGATTTAATTGGCCTCTCCAAAGAAATTGTCATATTCATGTAACTGTGGCAATGTGTGTAGGGAAAATATTTATACAACAAACACCACAAGACGAGGCGTGAGGTCATTTTGAAATAGGAGCTGATTGTGTCAGAGAGGTTTGAGATTACAAAAGAGTTCCTATTTAGTTAGACTGACACGTCTTTTACATCACAGAACTTTATACACCAAAACATTACTTTTTACCATCTATAAACCTCACAATATTTGTATCAATTTACATTTTTAAGAAAGGACATAGATTAATACATTCTCAGAGTTTAAGAAGAAGCTGGAGTATTAATAATTTGACCTTCAAGGTCAACCCACAATGGAAAAAGCAGAACTATGCTGCTGACACAAGCAGCATGAAGGTTACAAAACACCCACAGGGACAAATCTGATTAGAAAAACACAACTGGGTTTCATTTGACTTATTAAACCTATGCATAGAATAGTCTCATAGGATAACTGAACAAGTTGTGTTCAAATGTAAGCTGTTTATAAGTGACAGTGTTAGCTTTAGTTTCATTTTAACTGAGCAGATGGATAATCTAAATGAATTTTGATGTGATAGATTTCTATTTGATTTGCACCTTGAGAAAAAAAAGTACTGGGATGGTGAAATTACCTTGTTAAGAACTAACATTTGACTCTTTTCGCTATTAAGTAAGAAAGTAATTTAGTAAATTAATCATCCCACTTTCAGTTCACCTTCAGAATAGTTTGACGGCTTTTTAATTGTCTGAGACAGAAATGAAAAGTAGGTTTGTTTTGGAAGAGAACATGTTTTTCATTCTAGCTCAGCTTGGCTCGGTTCAGCCAAGGTGTTTTCCGCTGGCACCAGCATATCTTTCTTTAAATATTAAATAAACTGTTAAAGATAAAGAAGGCTGCATTATAATATAAGTGAAATGATTAGATAAGTTATCCATTTACTATGTAATAGCTTTTGATTTTTGTATGCAATCCCTCCTCATGACATATCACAATCCTCTTTTCAGCCTGATTAGAGTTGTCAAACATATTTATCATCACGTATCACAGTCTAAGTAGTTTTTCAAAGGCAATTTGCCTGTTGTTTATGTGAGTTGACTTCTAATGCTTTATGTCACAGCTCAACTGAGACAATTTCCTGCACAGCACTAAAGTCATATTTGATCAAATATAATTTTAGACAAATTAAGAAACATCTGTCTTTCCTCCTTTTGTTTTGCCTATAAATAATCCTCTTTAAACATTGAAATGTTCTTCTTTCTGATAACATGAGCTAAGATTATTTGTTACACATTTGGCAGGTCTGGAAGTACTGATGAAAAATAATTTATCTTTATCCAAAAACAAACATTTGTGACACATTTCTTATTGTTCTTTTCGTGTCTGTGTACATTTTAAAACAAGCCTTCAGCATATTTTCTGCATTTTATTGGCCTTAGACTATGTTTGCTTTACTGAATGAGTCCTTCACACAAGGATAAATGAGGAGAACATGCCTGAGACTGATAAGTAATCAGAATTTACTCCTTTAGTGAACACATTTTATAATCTTCTCTGAAACAATCTTTTGCAAATAAACACAGTTTTGGCAGATGTGGAAAGGCTGTTCACTTTGAGCAGAATGTGAGGGTATAAAAGTGAGTGCACCTGTTGGATGACCTCCATATACACGGTAGTCATGGGTAAAGTACTTTTTGTGACGGGTAAGATTTAACATTTTCTCTCATATGTGCATCAAAGGGTCTCCTTGAATGTCCTTTCTTTCAGGATTTGAACATAGTATTTTCATCCATTAACTAAAAGGTAACTTGACTTTGTTTTTGTCTTTACAGCTTTGGCCTTGCTGCTGCAAGCCCAGCTCGGTAAGCAACATACTGTATGAACATGGGATAGTGTGTGCATGTTCAATTGCCTTTTTAAGGTCAGAAATTGCATCACAATACGTGTTTGGTCCATAAATAATACATTTGTTTTGATTCAAAGGTTCATCCTTCATACTGTCATGCTACTTCACAAACTGGGCACAGTACAGACCACCTCCGACCATATTTATGCCCAATGACATCGACCCATGTCTGTGTACCCATCTCCTGTATGCCTTCGCCACCATCAAGAACAACCAACTGGCCACCTATGAGTGGAACGATGTGGAGCTTTATGGCCAGTTTAACGCCCTGAAGAACCAGTGAGTCACTTCAAACCTTTAGTTTCATTAAGCAAATGGAAAGAAAAAGATGGATCACAGATAGAAAAGGCTTTTAGTATCACTGCATCGTAAAATGTCTGATTTCTTGTCAGGAACGGCAACTTGAAGACTCTCCTGTCTGTTGGAGGATGGAACTTCGGCTCTACAGGGTGAGATCATATACAGATATTAGCAGATTTCACACTCTATATAGTCTTATATATATTTTGTTACATTTATTTTATTTTTCCACACTAGGTTTTCCCAAATGGTGTTGAGCCCTACAAACCGCAAGACCTTCATCAACTCAGTTATTTCATTCCTGAGAAAGTATGAGTTTGATGGGCTTGACATTGACTGGGAGTATCCAGCCAACAGAGGAGGGCCTCCTTCAGACAAGCAGTACTACTCCGTTTTCCTGCAGGTTTGTTACATCTGCTTTAATGCTCAGTTTCTTGTTAGTGTTTTTCTCTTAAAATTACATTATTATAAGTAAATGTAATAACTTATAAATAAGGTCATACCTGACAGCATGTGCAACTGCTCAAGCTTGGCTTAATTGTACTACTGTGTTGTATAAATATACAGGAAAGCAATCATTTAAGAACATAAAAGCCCATGATAAAGTCACAGTCCCATGTTACAAGTCATGGATTACAAAGACTTGACTAAATAATAGATATTTTACATCTGTTGAAAATCGACAGGAGCTGAGAGCTGCCTTTGAGACCGAGGCCAAGCAGAGCAACAGGGCTCGTCTTCTGATGTCTGCTGCTGTGGCGGCTGGAAAGTCCAACATTGATTCTGCCTATCAGATTCCCCAGCTTGGCCAGTAAACATTTGAAGCTATATTTGTGGAGTGTCAAATCTTATCCACTGCAACATAACAAATCATAGTTAAAGGGAACAACTCAGAATGTATCCCTTTTAGGCTAAACTATAAATATAGGCTTGTTAATGTAACCTCTGCACACCCAGGTCCCTGGATATGATCAACGTCATGACATATGACTTCCATGGCTCTTGGGACCCCATGACTGGTGAGTGCAGTCCTCTCTTCAAAAGCCCAGAGGATCACGGTGGCTTCATCTATTTCAACGTGGTGAGTGCGTGAACATCTTCAAAAATAATGTTTGAATCTATGATCCATCCTGGGCTTGTATAAAGAATCCACTTGCAGTCTGCAAGCTTTAAATGCAACTACATTTAAAGCATACACAAAAGCTTTGTAGTTCCAGAGGAAGGCATATCTTCTCCTTTGTTCCAGGATTATGCCATGAACTACTGGAAGAGCCAAGGAGCCCCAGCTGAGAAGCTCATCGTTGGTTTCCCCACATATGGCAACACATTCACTCTTAAGAGCCCATCTAACCATGGTGTTGGAGCAGCTATTGCTGGTCCTGGAACTGCAGGAAAGTACACAGAGGAGGCTGGAGAGCTCGCTTACTTTGAGGTACGGTTCCTGCATATTTTAGTACAAGAAATTGATCTTGAATGATGATGGTGGTTCAGTGTTTATATTCGTTTGTATGCTTTATAGCAGAGCAGGTTGGTCCACACAGTATAACAGACTCAATATTAAAAAGTTAATTTAGCTCTCAGTCCTTAACGCACTCCTTTGTAAAATTACAGATCTGTGACTTTTTGAAAGGCGGAGCAACTGAGGTTTGGAACAAGGCCCAGGATGTGCCATATGCCTACAAGGGAAACCAGTGGGTGGGCTATGACAACATGAAGAGCTTCGAGATCAAGGTACAGAACAGAACTGCACAGAATACTTGTTTTACCGTTTGACAGGCCAATCTGTTGGCTGTTATGAATAAGCTCCGAGCTAAAAAAGCTTTCCATCTGTCAAGAATTATTATTATAAAATTGGAAAGTTTCTCCTCAGTTCTGCAGCAGAAAGTGACAGGAACAAACTTATTAGATATTTTTATTCGATCCCCAGTTTTTGTATGTTTGGCGATGTTGCAGTTTGTAGCTACTGTGTGAGTCCATTTTAAAATCACATCTTTTTCCTTTTACTTTTATAATGTAGCTACTCCAGCTGACCTACACTTGGGGCATACTATTTTGTCATTTGACATTGCGACTCGAGTTCTTCCCCTCTTTCTTATGTATCCACTGTGTAACAGATTGTGTGTCAGTATAGCCAGAAAGGTATGCTGGCTTGCATACTGCAAATTCCCCCGAAAAATGTGGAACTAAAAAGTATGGTGGTAATGGTATTTCAATGTCACGGTCAGATGAATTTGCTTTGTTTTTTATTTCAAAATGCTTACCAAAATGCCCCCTTCTGTCCGTTGGTAGGTTGACTGGGTGAAGAAGAACAACTTTGGAGGCGCCATGGTGTGGACTCTTGACATGGATGACTACATGGGCACTTTCTGTAACCAGGGAAAATATCCACTGATTAATGTTCTCAAAAAGGGCCTTAATCTGGAACAAGCTTGTAAGAATTGTAATATCTGTGATCAGCGTGAACCATAGTGTTTTCAGGGAAATTAAATGTTATTAAATCATCAATTTGTGGTGTTTTCCAGCCTGCGCCCATCCTGCCACTCCCCTTCCTCCTATCGCAGGAGTGAGTACAACTAGCGGAGGCAGCTCCAGTGGAGGCAGCTCCAGTGGAGGCAGCTCCAGCGGAGGCAGCTCCAGTGGAGGCAGCTCCTCTGGTGGGGCCTCGGGCACCAAGGGCATGGACAGCCAGTTCTGCGCTACAAAAGCCAGTGGCATGTACCCAGACCCAACAAACAAGAACCAATTCTACAACTGCAGTATGGGCAAGACCTACTTTCAGAACTGCGCTGCCGGTCTGGTCTTCGACACCTCCTGTTCTTGTTGCAACTGGTCCTAAATCTGAAGTTATAGATTGACTGGTTAACTGTTCAAAGGCTGGAGGATTCTGTTTTACATTTGTTCTTAGTATTCATGGGGCAACTTCTCTGGTGCAAGGTGCGCATTGCACATTGGATGTTTGACAATGTAAAACCAGAGGCTGTAACCTTGACAAGTCCATTTTGAAAGCAAAGAAAATAAACATTTGAATTGTTGCATGTGTGTTGTATGCATCTACATTATTTTCCTTGTAGTCGAATATAAATTATACTCTCAGAACTGTCTTTGAATGAATCAATCAAAACTACAGTATGTTCACCATTCAGTAGAATTGTTTTAATACACAAATTCATTATTTATATATTCAAGTACATATGCCAAAATATACGCCAAAACACATTGAACAATATGAAAAAAGAGATTACAATTCAAACGAAACAATTTAGATATTTAAAAGTATTCCAAATCATCATAATCCTTGTATTGTAAATTTTTTCTACAAGAAGCAGCACATTATCTATGTCGCACATATCTAATTTCCAGGACAATAAAAGTTCATCAACCCAATGTTCATTTAGTAGTCTTTGGGTAAAACATATTTGAAGATGGATTGTTGTAATACTTTATTCTCTACAGTAGCCAGTAGAGGACAAAACACAGCTGATGCTCCTCTCAGCTGCTCTCTGGCTCCTCTTTCTGTTCTGTTTTTGCAGATCCATTCTGCTCTGTTGCTGGTTCCTCCACCATGGTGGACTTTTTCGAGGTTCCTGTTGGGATGCAGAAGTAGTATGAGTGTGAAAATAATAAAGACAAACCATATGCAGCACAGTTTGAGGTTGCTAGTTGATACCGTACCTGTGAGGTAATTTCGGTGCATTCGACTGAAGAAGAGGAGAGCAATGAAGAGAATAAAACCAATGCAGGCGATTACCACTCCACATAGCGGGAAGCTGTAGCTGCCTTTCTGGATAATCTGGGGACAATAAACCAACAATAAACTACTGAACACTAATCTAAATCTCCACTAGGGATTTTTGCAATTACAATCGTATTTCTCGACTTCTGCACATAATTGTTTTTAAATAATGAAGATATTAATTAGACTTACTGAGCCAACCACGACCTGCATTACCATCTCTCCCATTCCTGCAGATGTCACCAGGACTGACGTTGCACATCCTGCAAACAAGTATTGTATGGTTTATATCCTCTCCTTGCTTTTATTACATTACTGTGTTTTTTTAATTAATTGAATCTGCTGTGAAAACATCATTATACCCTGATAATCAAGGATGTCTTCAGTATAGGCGAGCATACAGGGGAATATGCAGCTGAGGAAAAGCCCACATAAACCGGTCCCGGCAAAAAGAAAGGGCCGGTTGTCGTAGAAAATAAGCAGCATCAAGCAAGTAACAATAGCACCTGCCTGTAAAAACAAAAAGAGAGAGTGTTATCAATTATGTGTTTGACTTCTTGTGATCTGTAATGTTACAGCGCTCTAAATGTTTAATTGGCATTACCAGGCTGAACATGAGTAGTCTCACAGGCTGGAAACGGTAGGCTAGAGGAATGGACAAAAGACGTCCAACAGTGATGGCTGCCCAAAATATACTGGCCAGGTAACCCGCTGTCTTATTAGGCAATGACAAAGGTGGTGACACACCGTAGGTGTACACGAAGCCGGCGTATGCACCCTGAAAGAAAAAGGCAGGTTCTTTCATGTGATCCATTATGAGATTTTTATGTGAAGCAGATATTCTATTTGGATTTTTTTTAAAGTATGTTGAACAGTAACTGAAATGCAATCTTTTATCCACACCCGTCACTCACCACAATGCCATCGGTCATGAAGAGCACACCCCCACCAAGGATATGAATCATAAAGAAGGATACAGGCATCCCGCTCAGGTTACCATTCCTACAGCAGCTGAAGATATCCCCATGACCTGCAACAGAGTGTAAGGTCAACAATGACAGATTGGAGCGAACAAAATGCATTTATTCTGATTTTCTTTCATCTGAACTGACTTAAAATCCACTTAAGATGTATGCATTATTCATATGAGTTCTGTATACAAATCTATTCTCCCACATCTTTACCTCCAGCTTCATGTTCCTTCTGCTCCACATCCGTGCCCTCGGCCCCCTGCTGGTTCTCCATTGCTAATTCATCTTTGTCCAGAAGACGAGGAGTTCCACTGGTGCAGAATGGGATCAGCTGCTCCCGATACATCAGGAACAGGACTGCGAGGGGCACGGGCAGCTGAGGGGGCACACATTTTATTTTCACAAAAAAAAAATTGGTTTAAGAAATTAAGAAAAATCCTAACTCTTCTCCTGCACATATACAATTTGGTTAGTGTCTTACATTGATAAGCGCCATGATCCAGAAGGCATAGTGCACATTGGACTCTTCCCCTCCCTCTGGGTGGGGCAGTTGAGTTATATCGTGCCCTGCAATCGGACTGTTTTTCAGCATGTTCCTGAGATGATCTGTGGTCTCTGTCGCATTCCCCGTGTGATTCCCACAGCCCGTCTCTGAGAGGAAGGGGTCTGCAATCAGTGGGCTCACTAGGGCCCCGAACCCAATGAAGAAATGAAGAGCCTGCAAAAATGTAGAATACAAAAGGTCAAAGACATAACTTACTGTATTTGTCATAATATAATTGCCTCATAACTTTAAAAAAAATTGATTGCTGAACATTCTGCGTAGAACATTCGTGCTAGCTTCCTATATTTATATACAAATAACATATACTAAATTCTATATAATGCTATATTTATCTGCTGATAGTTATTCAATGAATGCACACGCTATCATGTCAGTATTTCTACAGATTAAGAGAAAGGTACTCCAGTTTTTTTTACCTGTAAGAAAACAGCCGAGTCCCTCTGATAGATAGTCACCAGTTGGATGTTAGCAATGGTGTCAATAATGCCCATCGCAAACCCAGACACAGCCATTGCGATGGCGAGCATGAGAACATTATTGCACACCGGGATTATGGCAAATATTATAGAGATGGTGAGAGCTGAGACAAATAAGGCACTTAGAGCCCTGAACAACCTTTAAAAAAAAAGAAAAAAAAGACAAATACTCTTTTAATGATTGTCCATTGTTTACAGAATAATTATGCACACCTGGACGGTAGGGGGAATTATACTTACGTCTTCTTGAAAACACCAGCGATAGAGCTGCCAATCAACAAGCAGAACTGCTGGGCGAAGAAGACCCAGGTAATCTGACTGAGTGTTGAGTTAGTTTGACATTGCAAGTCCAAAATTGTAGGTCCAAGGAACGCAATGCATAGTCCAAAGCTGAAGAAAACACTCCAGTAGGTCAGTGTGTGATGGGCATTCCTTTTGAACAGAGTCACGATCCGCTCATCCAAAAACATCTTGACCACAGTGAAGACCTACGAAACCCACAGCCAAGGATCTTTTTTAGTATTACGATTTCAATATTTGAAAGCAGCTCTGTGAAGTTTGGAAGATGCTTTTTGGAGCGGTATGAGTTTCTCGATCTTTTTAAAGCGTTAAGTGCCCTCCTCTTTGGATTGCCTAACTGGAAAGGATGTCCTCTTGAGTTAATGGGTGAAGTGGAGATGCTTCCAACAATAATATGATTTCAAATGTGTCAATGATTAGCAATGAAAAAGAGTCTGGGTTGAAACGCTACTCGAAAGTGTGCATGTATGTGTCATGGCGCTTCCAACCATATCAAATGGAACATGTGTCATTCAGGAACAAATGACACACGTGGACAGGTCGTCTTTTCTTTCAAACCTGGACAACCATATTACAAAAGGAGCTCGGATGCAACATGT
Organism: Notothenia coriiceps; assembly: GCF_000735185.1. NCBI lineage: Eukaryota > Metazoa > Chordata > Actinopteri > Perciformes > Nototheniidae > Notothenia > Notothenia coriiceps. The sequence continues at coordinate 3,328 of NW_011365873.1, read as the reverse complement.
ATATTTTTTTTAAATGTACAATAAAATGATGTTCAAATAATAATTGATACATACATTTTATTTCATTTAGGGTTTTATCAAATGCAAAGCAAGGTCTTCATCCGTGACTGCAATATCCTATCATAATCTATCGTTATGAAATCTATTCAAGACTTCAGCCCTACTTCTCATGTATTCCAGCTTTGTAGATCTTTGTTGACTATATGGTGTTATACCAAATACATTCATGTCCAAGATATTAAGTGTGCCAGCCAACAATGGTTTAAACTCTTTAATTGTCCTTTAAAGCCACCATAGCAATGTGGCTCTGTGGATGGCTATAGTCAGTCTCAACAGCTATTAGATGCTTTGCCATGGATTTTTCAATCAGTTGTCCACAGACATCCGACTTCCATGATCCCTGGCTTATCGTCTAGTGCCTCTATGAGTTTGAAAATGTTTGATTTATAGCGAAATATGGTACTCTGTAAAGGTGGTACTCATATTCACCTACACAGAGGAGGCATCTTAAGTACATGATTCCCTTATGACAAGAAATCTGTTTTATGGATTATACATGTTTTTTAAATGTATATATATGCTGTACTAACTGGCCCTCAGAGGTATGAATAAAAGAAAGGACTAAATACCTAATCTCTATAATGATTGCATGGGATAAGCAAAGCTCCGGTGGTTGTAGCCAAATATGGGCTTCCTGCAAAGTGAAACAGGAAACTAAAGACATCGCAACACAGGCTTATTACTGATAGTGTGGATTTAGTTATCTTTAAACTTTTGAAGAAAGACCCTGGCACTGTTAAAGAAACTTGTTGTATTATATTTTGCATGATGATAACACAAGTCATGTATTTGATTTACTGTATTTTAGAAGTATAATTGTATTCCCTTAGTTGTCAAATCATTATTTAATACATGCTTCTTTCTTGGTACCTGATTAACTACATTGAAAATAAATGTGTCTTCAAATACATAAAGGCAACTACATATGTTAGCTGTCCGAATTAAGCTACTCAATATGACATTTTCTTTGACTGTATTCCTTCACACTGTGAATCATATGCCTATACACTGACACTGAGCTTAGCTGTGTAACTGATTTGCCGATGTGCGCTGCAAGGTGAAGATGCTGGAAAGGTACTAAACCCTGAGAAATATGTGTGTTTATACAAAAGGCAATCAGTAACATCTGCTTCCTCTTCGTGAGATAAAGCAACACAAGATGACTTCTCCAGGTAATTGTCAACCAACACGATCTTAAAGATGTACAAGGGGGTGTTAAAAATCAACAGCAACTTCTAGTTACTGAAGTAAGACATTGTTTTTTTATGCATCTATTATTCACACAGGTTTGATAAGGAAGAGTATAAGAGTAGTAGTTGCTCAACATCTTTTAGTAGAAGTAAATACATTTCTTTTTTTAATGTATGTATTGCAGTTTTACTTATTCTTCCAGACATGGTAAGCACAATTGAGAAATAATATGATTGAAATTATATTTGGTGTTGTTCCAGAAAAAGTTCATTAACATTGTTAAAATGTCTCAAAATGATGTCCACTTCAAAGTTAAACTGCAAGCCACAAGAAGTCTCCAATTTTACCCAAAAGATCTTGTGTACATTACTACTCAGATTTCAAGTGAGCACAAATAAACGTTTCCCCTTCAGCAAACAAAACGGCCTTTTAGTGTCAAACTACACATGCAACACTGCACAGTCAAAGCCAAATGAAAAACCAAAGCAAAAAAACATTTATTTTTTTTCCTACACAAAGTTTCAACACTAGATGGTGTCAAAGCAGCACATTCGTACGTAGTTGAAGCCAAAATCAATCAGGGATGCCTGGAAAGAGAATGTAGCTTTCTGACTATCTCTCAAAGACAAAGAACACAGCCTCTCTTTTGAAGTCTGACGCACGGTTTGTTGATGACAGCCACTTAAAGAGACAAGACATCAGAAACAGGGTTTAAATTGGACAAAAACAGCACTGCCTTGCTCCTCTCTGTCTCATCTCCATAGGCTGACATTTAGCCAACTCTCAACCAGAGGCCTTAGACTTGCCATGACAATGTGACAGGAATCCTAATCTGAATCTCTCTCCTCTTTCCCCCCAGTTCTACTTCATTTTAGGGCTACTCAATTAATCCTATTTGAATCGCAATTACGATTTTGGCTTGCAACGATTATGAAAACAACATAATCGAAATAAAACGATTATTTATTGATTTTAATTAAAAAAGAAATTAAAAAAAATTATTTAATTTTTTTTATTGGTTTTTCAGTTGAATTATACGTACAGTTCAGGGTAATCAACTGCTAAAAACATACTGTTCACATTTTCTTTTCAATAAATTTAATTTAGTAAATGGATAATCGTTTTTTAATAATCGTGATATCAATTATTGACCCAAATAATCGAGATTATGATTTTTGCCATAATCGAGCAGCCCTACTTTATCCATACACTGTGTTTCTTTGTGTGGCCTGCAGAGAAAAGCATATGCTGCCATATGTTACAAAAAAAGACTAAATTCAATCGATTACATGCCAATACTTCCAAGGCCCAATACAAGTAATTATAAGCCTGTGGATGTGTTTTATTTAATGATTTAAATCCATCCATTCATCCATCCATCCACCTACCTACGAGAAGGTGGAAGTCACAATATATATTTCTGGTTTAATGCTTGGCAAGTTAGACAGGCATACATGAATCAGCAGTGGCGAACCGTGGCTATCAAAACTGGACCTTCTGTAGACACACCCAGCCGCCGCCGCCCCCCTCTCCGCCCCCTCCCCCCCCTCCGCGGCATTATAATGTCCGTCTTTTCACTGATTTGTTGTCTTGAAAAGGGTACTCACAACAATTCCGCAACAACTTCATCTTCACCTGTTGCACTTGTCATTTCAACGTAAAAAACAATAAAACGGCATGAATTGCTTCGTCGCATTCGTTCTAGATCCTCTGTCTCAAGCCAGTTAACTAGCGGGCCTTCTAGAATACCCTGGAACCGATGGGGAACTCTGAAAGAACACGCCCATTGGCTGCAAATCAATATATGATTGGTTGATCAAACTGTCAGTCCAAACGTACGCTCTCATTCATTGCAACGGCCAGGGCATTCTATCAAGGATGTAGAATACCTTGGCTGAAGGATATTCTACCCAGAGACCCAGAACAAGATCTGATTGGTTGCTTTCTTTTCTAACACAAAACCACTGAAATGCGTAGTGCATGGTCCGAGAAGGACAAACAAATCAACGTAACATTGTAATATTACAGATCAACAACACAGATACCATTCTCATTTATTCATTTTTATATACATTTT